>NC_084574.2:11760000-12060000 GCF_033978685.3 Nerophis lumbriciformis
CTGACATACCAATACGTGTTTTGATACGCTCTAATAAAATATTATGATCGACGGTATCGAAAGCAGCGCTAAGATCAAGAAGCAGCAACATAGATGACGCATCAGAATCCATCGTTAGCAGTAGATCATTAGTCATTTTTGCGAGGGCTGTCTCCGTAGAGGGATTTGCCCTGAAACCGGATTGAAAAGGTTCACAGAGATTGTTAGACACTAAGTGTTCATTTAGCTGCTGTGCGACAATTTTTTCGAGGATTTTCGAAATAAAGGGAAGGTGGGACACCGGTCGGTAGTTTACCATGAGGTCAGGATCAAGGTTAGGTCTTTTGAGCAGAGGATGAATAACCGCTTTCTTGAATGCTAGGGGAACAGTGCCAGAGGAAAATGATAAGTTTATAATATTTAGCACTGATGGACCTAATAATACAAAAAGCTCCTTGATAAGTTTCCCATTAAGTGGGTCAAGTAAACATGTTGTTTGTTTTATCCCACTTACACGCTGTAATAGTTCCTCTAATGTTATTTCATCAAAACAAGAGAGACTATTTTGTATTGCAGTATCTGTCGTAGATACAGTTGTATCTGTGTTCATAGAACCCAGTTGTAGCTGGGATGCGTTGTCTTTAATGTCCTTTCTAATGAGTTCAATTTTCTTATTAAAGAAATTCATAAAGTCATCTGCCGAGTGGGTGGAGCTATTGGGAGGAGTCCCTTGTTGGGTTAGCGATGCTACTGTACTAAACAAAAATTTAGGGTCGTTTTTGTTGAGGCGGATGAGATTTGAGTAATATTTAGCTTTAGCTAAGGTAAGCATGCGTTTATACAATATTAAACTATCACTCCATGCTTGATGGAAAACCTCAAGCTTGGTCGCGCGCCATTTGCGTTCCAACTTTCTACATGATAATTTATGAGCTCTGGTTTCTTCTGTAAACCATGGGGTGCGCCTTTTAGGGGCCCTTTTTTGTTTTAGCGGTGCTATACTATCAATGGTTTTGCGCAGGGCATTGTCAAAGTTAGTGAGGTTATCAATAGAGCCGACATAATTTGGGAATGGTGCCATTACCGAAGGCAGTAGGTCAGCAAGAGTCATCGTTTTGGCAGCATTAATGTTGCGGCTGCTATAGCAGTTATTATTATTATTAGTTTGTTGACAATGAGTCA
Organism: Nerophis lumbriciformis; assembly: GCF_033978685.3. Classification (NCBI taxonomy): domain Eukaryota; kingdom Metazoa; phylum Chordata; class Actinopteri; order Syngnathiformes; family Syngnathidae; genus Nerophis; species Nerophis lumbriciformis. Next base: position 11,761,162 of record NC_084574.2, read on the forward strand.
GAACTTCGAATTTTATAAGGTAATGATCGGACATTACTTTAGTATACGGGAGTACCATAACCTTGGAGGTGGTGACACCCCTGACCAGCACTAGATCTATCGTATTGCCGTTGCGATGCGTAGGTTCATTTATTATTTGTGTAAGACCACAGCTATCAATTATAGTCTGGAGCGCCACGCACTGAGGGTCCGATGAGGTATTCATATGGATATTAAAGTCCCCCATTATGATTATATTGTCTGCGTGCGTCACTAGATCAGCAACGAACTCTGAGAATTCATTAATATAGTCCGAGTAGGGCCCTGGGGGGCGGTAGATAACAGCCATATCGAGAGGCAGCGGTGCGACAGACCTCATAGTAAGCACCTCAAATGATTTGTATTTATTATTTAGGTTAGGGGTAAGGTTAAAGTTTTCATTGTATATTAGTGCGACCCCCCCCCCCACCCCTTTTAAGGGGACGGGCAATATGCGCATTCGTATAGTTAGGAGGAGATGCCTCATTTAGCGCAAAATTCGTCTGGTTTGAGCCAGGTTTCGCTAAGACCAATGACGTTAAGATTGTTGTCTCTAATGACCTCATTAACTAATAACGATATGGGAGACAATGATCTTATGTTTAAAAAGCCCATATTATAAGTATTGGGCTGTTTTGACGAGTTTTTGTTTAAATTATCCGTAGTAGAAATATTAATAATGTTGCGTATATTATACGTAGTGCACTTTAAATAGTTTCGACCATATCTAGGAATTGATACGACGGGAATTTTCAGATTGTTTGCTTGATGCTGCGATCGACTGAACGCATCATGATTTGCCACCTCAGTAGAATGCATATCTACCCCGGACACATTCACAACAGATAACACATTATGTGAGTTGTGTGTAATTCTAAGAAAATTGCTATGCGTACAGGAATTATCCAGCCGGGTGCTGGCTAGTTCTAGCTTAACTGACTCCTCACCCGGACTAGCAGGCTCTGTAATTGCCTGTGACCGGGCTTGCTCTAGTGTAGTTAGTCAAATGTGACTTAAACAGTAGTCTATGTTCTTAGACAGGATGATGGCGCCTTCCTGGTTAGGGTGAAGGCCGTCCCTCATCAGCAAGCCTGGTTTGCCCCAGAAAGAGGGCCAATTATCAATAAACGTTAGTCCCTGTTGTCTACAGAAGCTAGCCAGCCACTTGTGAAGCGAGACTAATCTGCTATATCTCTCATCATTGCCTCTCGCAGGCAGGGGGCCAGAGACAATTACTCGATGCCTGGACATCTTTCTAGCGAGATCACAAGTCCTGGCTATATATATATATATATATATGTATGTGTGGGAAAAAATCACAAGACTATTTCATCTCTACAGGCCTGTTTCATGAGGGGGGGTACCCTCAATCGTCAGGAGATTTTAATGGGAGCATTCGCATACCATGGTTTATATAGGGCACAGAGTGGGTGGGTACAGGCTGGCCTAGGGGCGTGGTGATTGGCTCATGTGTTACCTAGGAGGTGTTTCCGTCTATGGCGGCATGCTGTTACAATTTCGCTGCGCTTGTTGAGGGATGACAGGTCTGGACGGTAAATAATAAACAGTTTCTCTTTCAAGCATAGGTTGCATCTTTTATTACCACTATTGTAAGGTGTGCTGGATGCAAGAATTTGCCATGTTATTGAATATTCAACATTATTGTCTTTGAGGTCCCAAATGTGTTTGCTGAGTTCTGTGGTATTTCGCAGGTTTTTGTTCCTGAAAGAAGCCTTGTGATTGTTCCATCTGGTTTTGAATTCTCCCTCGGTTAATCCTACATATGTGTCGGATGTGTTAATGTCCTTGCGTATTACCTTAGATTGGTAGACAACTGATGTTTGTAAGCACCCCCCGTTGAGAGGGCAATCAGGTTTCTTTCGACAATTACATCCTTTGTTGGTTTTGGAGTCGTTCTGTCTGAGGGCCGACGGCTCATTTGCAATTGTTTTGTTGTGGTTTGAGATGATTTGTCGTATATTGTTCATGCAGCTGTAGCTCAATTTAATGTTGTTCTTGTTGAATACTTTTCTTAGGATGTTGTCTTTGGGAAAGTGTTTGTCAATCAGATTGAGGAATTTGTGTCCAATGTTCGTTGAGACGTTTTTGCTGTATGGGGGGTTGTACCAGATGATGTCGTTCCGTTTTCTGTTCTTTTTTGGCTGGTTTCCTGGCGTGGGTTCATAGGTGAGGGTGAAATTGTATCCGCTTTCATCAAGGGCTTTTTGGTACGGGGGGGTTGCTTGGTCAAATTCAGCTTTGCTAGATGACAGCATCGATAGCCTTTTATTGATTCCGGTAGGTATTCTTTTCGTGGTGGTGGGTGGGTGGTTGCTGTCATGGTGCACGTATTGGAGTGTTGTGTTGGGTTTCGTGAATGGTTGGTAGCTGTTATTTCTCAGGTTGAAAGTGACGTCAAGGAAGTTGACGGTTTGCTTGTTGGCTTCAATCGTGATCCGTAGGCCGTTCTCTTTGAAAATTTGGCATATGCGCTTCTTGGTATTCTCGCTGCTCCTTGGCGAGGCGCGACACACTGCCAGTCCGTCATCACGGTAAATACCAAGGTTCAGATTGAGGCTAGCGAGCTGGGAGAGGAGGAAACTCCCAACGAGTTCACACGTTTCTGCTCCGTCAAAACTTCCCATAGTGACGTCAAATGTTGCATTGTTCTTTTTTTGCCATGGTGTACTGTTGTGGATGAGAATGGAGTTTTTTGCGTGGATGATGATGTTTCTTTCGTTGCCTGTGATTGAGTCGTAGTCTGAGGCGAAGTCTAGTGCTTGAGTCAGTAGGTCTTGCGTGATGGAAGGGTAAAATTCCTCGATATCAAAGGAGATAAAGTTGTGCTGTTGTTTGTCTTGGATGTTGTTGAACCATTTGATTACTGCTGCTGTATTTCTCCATTGGTTGAGTGGTGTTTTGTCCTTGATTTTTGTGTTGACTCTGTCCAGGATTATTTTGCTGATTTTTCCTATTTCAGATTTAGTTGGGTTTATTAGTCGGCATGTTGGGTTATTTGCGAAGTTGGGTTTGTGGTCCTTCAATGTGATGAAGGCTTCCTTGTTGGCTGTGGCGTCCACCCTGTCCTCAATGTCCAGTTCAGCCGCGATCCTTTTATTTTCCAGGTGGATGTTCTGTAAGGTGTTGGGTTGCGCTTTTTTGTATGATTTGGTGATGCTTCTGTCCAGTATGGTGTGGTGTTCTGGTATGTCCATTCTGTAGAAGTTTGTGGTTTTATCTGCAGCTATGATGAGGTTGTTTACTTTCTTGATGCGCTCCTCGTCATTTTTCAGCTTGGTGAGGAGTGGGTTGCGGATTGGCTTGAATTTGACTGATTGTATCATTTTGAGCATGTCGTTCTCAAAATCCTTTAGTTCCTCAACTGTGGGTGGGTTCTTGGTAGATTTGAATCCGTAAGTTTCCTTTTGCATTCCTTTTGTTTCAGGGTGGAGGAAAAAATGTGCTTTCCACCGCATCCTTCTTAGGAAGTGTTCCGTCTTTTCTATGAGCCTTAGCTTGTAGTCATTCTGCGCGGGTATGGGAATGTTCTTCGTGGAGTAGTCGATGTTGAATTTTTCCATTTCTGATCGTCGTACAGTGCTCAACAAATGTCAATTTGGAGCGGAGTGTATGTCTTAATAAGGTTATCCAAAAAATAGTGCTCGATACCGTAGTAGAGCGCAATATATGTATGTGTGGGAAAAAATCACAAGACTATTTCATCTCTACAGGCCTGTTTCATGAGGGGGGGTACCCTCAATCGTCAGGAGATTTTAATGGGAGCATTCGCATACCATGGTTTATATAGGGCACAGAGTGGGTGGGTACAGGCTGGCCTAGGGGCGTGGTGATTGGCTCATGTGTTACCTAGGAGGTGTTTCCGTCTATGGCGGCATGCTGTTACAATTTCGCTGCGCTTGTTGAGGGATGACAGGTCTGGACGGTAAATAATAAACAGTTTCTCTTTCAAGCATAGGTTGCATCTTTTATTACCACTATTGTAAGGTGTGCTGGATGCAAGAATTTGCCATGTTATTGAATATTCAACATTATTGTCTTTGAGGTCCCAAATGTGTTTGCTGAGTTCTGTGGTATTTCGCAGGTTTTTGTTCCTGAAAGAAGCCTTGTGATTGTTCCATCTGGTTTTGAATTCTCCCTCGGTTAATCCTACATATGTGTCGGATGTGTTAATGTCCTTGCGTATTACCTTAGATTGGTAGACAACTGATGTTTGTAAGCACCCCCCGTTGAGAGGGCAATCAGGTTTCTTTCGACAATTACATCCTTTGTTGGTTTTGGAGTCGTTCTGTCTGAGGGCCGACGGCTCATTTGCAATTGTTTTGTTGTGGTTTGAGATGATTTGTCGTATATTGTTCATGCAGCTGTAGCTCAATTTAATGTTGTTCTTGTTGAATACTTTTCTTAGGATGTTGTCTTTGGGAAAGTGTTTGTCAATCAGATTGAGGAATTTGTGTCCAATGTTCGTTGAGACGTTTTTGCTGTATGGGGGGTTGTACCAGATGATGTCGTTCCGTTTTCTGTTCTTTTTTGGCTGGTTTCCTGGCGTGGGTTCATAGGTGAGGGTGAAATTGTATCCGCTTTCATCAAGGGCTTTTTGGTACGGGGGGGTTGCTTGGTCAAATTCAGCTTTGCTAGATGACAGCATCGATAGCCTTTTATTGATTCCGGTAGGTATTCTTTTCGTGGTGGTGGGTGGGTGGTTGCTGTCATGGTGCACGTATTGGAGTGTTGTGTTGGGTTTCGTGAATGGTTGGTAGCTGTTATTTCTCAGGTTGAAAGTGACGTCAAGGAAGTTGACGGTTTGCTTGTTGGCTTCAATCGTGATCCGTAGGCCGTTCTCTTTGAAAATTTGGCATATGCGCTTCTTGGTATTCTCGCTGCTCCTTGGCGAGGCGCGACACACTGCCAGTCCGTCATCACGGTAAATACCAAGGTTCAGATTGAGGCTATATATATATATATATATATATATATATTTATGTATATATATATATATATATATATATATATATATATATATATTTATATTTATGTATATATATATTTATGTATATATTTATGTATATATATATATATATATTTTTTTTTTAATATATATATATGTGTGTATATATGTATATATTTGTATATATATGTATATGTGTGTATAAATATGTATATATGTATATATGTATGTATGTGTATATATGTATGTATGTATATATATTGTACAGCCCTTACCTTTGGGCTGGTACCGAGGGCGACTGTGTTGACCAGTTTGACGCGTGTAAATGATAGAATGTCCAGTACTGTAGAACTGTGTTTGGATATGACAATCCGTTTATTACAAGCTATCTAAATTAAACCAAATGTAAGTTATATAACAAAGTATGCTAACCTTGAATGGCACATTATAACAGCATTGTCACCACAAGTCACGACAAGACACCACACGACACCACACGTTCGAAAACTGTTTGTCCTCCAATCGCCCTTCCCATGCTCACACCTGAACCCAATTTAAGGAGGCTGCCATGGTAACCCCACCATAGCAACAGTCCCCTCCCTGTCGACACTTCCTGGTTCTTAACAGGAAGTGGGCGGAGCAATCTGCCAAAAAAGGAAATACAACATACTGAACCCAACAATCAATTAGAGAAAATAAAATAAAAGCATTATAAACAAATAGGGAAATTTGGCTCCAACACTCCGGCCCCAAATTGAGAAGGGCAGGATGCCATCAACAATTCAAAATAAATAACAATGGAGCCATAAATATAAACAAATAATAATCATCTTTGAGTTAGAGTTTTTCCAGTTTTGATTATAGCAAAACGCACCAATCCTTTTTTATCTGGATAAGTCCATGACTCTTCCAAGTAACCAAGAGCCACGTGCAGCGGTATTGTCTGCGATCAGTACAATGTCATTTGGGATGAGACTTCTCTGTTTGCTCCACCTCTGCCGCTCCAGCAGCAAAGGTAAGTACTCTCTTAACCAGCGTTTCCAGAATAAGTCAGAGATGTATTGGACTTGTCTCCATCTTCGTTTGAGACTTTGTCTGCAGGATTTTGAGTGGCATTATTGTACCGCCATTGTGTGACATCAGAAATCTTGCATCTTTCCCTCCTTTTCCGGCCAAGTATGCGCTGCCTAGTAGCGCACTGATTGTTGGGCAGAGACACATCATCCTTTTTAAAGGGAAGTTCCAAAGTGTAGTGTCCATCTTGAAGCTTACACGTTTTAGTCATGACCTTCATGATCTTCATGTCATCTCTAGAAATGTCTTCTGATGACCTGTCGTGTAAATCATAGTTGTATTGATTGTGCAGTAGCTCCTCTTGCTTTGTTATGGAGATCCTGTTAACAGTAGTAGTGGAGCAGCCAATCTTTACTCCTCTTTTTACTGTAATCAGGAAGGCCATTAATGACCCACCCCAATAGGGTCTTAACGGCATACGGTCCATTTCCACGACTGTTGACCACTTCCCAGGGTTCAAGCAGTTTAGAAGCATTGGTCCCAATCACTAGCTCTACATCAGCTTGAACACGAGGAAGAGTGACGCCATCCAAGTATGGCTATTTAGCCAACTCCTCTTCATTGATGAGGTTGATTGTAGTTACGGGCATCCTTTTTTGGGTGTAGACCTTGGGAAGGTCGTAGAACTGTTGCCCAGTGAGATTGGAAATCTTTAAGTCTGTCAGCATGTAACTGGAAACTGATGTTTTTGGGCCCATGGTTAGGAGATTGATTTTAGTTTTTCTTCCTTTCAAGTTGAGCTTTGTCATCAAGCTTTCAGAACAAAATGTATCTGTGCTGCCCGGATCCAAGAATGCGTAGGTTTTTATGACTGTGTGTCCTTTGCTGGACTTTAACTGTACAGGCAGAATTGACAGAATTCCATTTCCAGCCCCTGTTTGTCCATATGTTTGCAGAGATACTTGTGCACTGCTCACAGATAGTCCCCTTGCCTTATTTTGGTTTGGAATTATGTTGCTTGCTCTTTCCTTCTGACCAATATGAAGCAGACTTGGATGGTTTTGCTTGCATATCTTGCAGGTCAAGCGCTTATCACAATGCCTGCTAAGATGTCCAACATGAAGACACCCAAAACAGATTCCTTTCTGTCTTATGAAAGTTATCTTCTCCCTGTGGGTCTTCTCCTCCAACTGAGGACACTGGTCAAGAGCATGATTTTTAAAGCAGCAAACACAGGCGTTTGTGGTACGAGCAGATGCACTTTGCTTTGGAACAGGTTTAAATGTGGTTTGATCTTCCGCATCAGGGGTTTCTTTATTAATGGTTGTGGCAAAACTGCTACCTTGGAATTTGGATTTACCTTGTGATTTCGTTGTTTTTACAAGTTTACTTCCTGTACTCTGTGGTGCATTCTGGATGTCTCCAAAGACTGGGTCAGAGACAATTTTCACCTGTCGCTCAATGAATGCTACAATGTCTGAGAACTGAGGTCTGCGATGGTGGTTTTCTACTATGTTGCATGCAGAGACTTTCCAGCTTTCTCGCAGCCTGTACGGCAGCTTGGAGATCACAGTTTTCATGTGAGCTGACATATTAAGTTCCTGCATGTACTGCACGTTTTCCATAGCAGTGCAACATTCTCGAAGGCAAAGAGAGTAGGCTCGCAGAGCTCGTACGTCTTCAGACTTTACCAAAGGCCAGTTAAACACTTTCTCCATGTAAGCTGCTGTTATCTGGTACTGGTCACCAAAGTGTTTTTCCAATAAATACTTTGCCATCTCATAGCCTCTTTCTGGGGGCATGTGTTGACAGCTACGCACCAGTTCTTTAGGTTGACCCTTAGTGTACATTTCCAGGTAGTACAAACTTCTTCTCAATGCATTGCACAAATGCTCTGACAAAGGTTCTGTACAGTAATAGATCACCGTCAAAACAGGGAATCTCCCTTGGTGGGAGTAGATGAGAAGTTTGCAACGACATTTGCAATATTGCAATCTCATTTTGCCTGTGCAATAAGTCACATAAAGTGGGGGTGCCATTGGTTGGAGGGGAAATGTTAGTTTGCCTTGATTGCTGCACCAAAAATCAAAACCCGCAATTATTCATTTGCATTTGTTCAAACCAAACCTCACCCACGAACGAGCTTGCACAAGGAATCATAAACACCACCTTGTAATTGAAATGTACCCACGAACGGGTTGCAATCATGCACAAAACCTCATAGAAATGTACCCACGAACGGGGTGAATAACAATGAATATTAACCACCAATGCATTGGATTTTTTGTTTCTGTCTTTGTGTGCACACACTATTATATGGCCATACAGTATATTAACCCGTGTAGCGCGCTACATACCTTTATGTTGTTCTTGTCTTCAAAAGATTGTCTTCGAAAAGAGTTTAGTATCTTCAAAAAGAGTACAATACTTCAAACAGCGTTGCGCGTCCCAGCGCTGCTCAGCTGTCGCTCCAAACGGCGAGGACCGCGGTGATGCTGTTGTTCGATCAGCGCGACGTCCTCCGTCTCGATCAGCGCGGCGTCCTCCGTCTGCCTGTCGCTGCGTTGCTCCTGGCCCCAAACGACGATCCCGTCTGCTGTCTGGTTCTTCTCCTGGTCCAATCGAGGTGAAACAGCCCGGCCTGTGGCTGAACACCGTCCCAGCGTGCACTCCAGGTGCACACACTGCACGTTGATTCAATCTAATTACTTCCTGTTCCTAATGAAGTGTCCACTGTGTGTCTTACTGACATTCAAACTTAGTCCTTTTCCAAAACGAAGACTAAAGTTTTCGACTTATTGTACAGCCCTTACCTTTGGGCTGGTACCGAGGGCGACTGTGTTGACCAGTTTGACGCGTGTAAATGATAGAATGTCCAGTACTGTAGAACTATGTTTGGATATGACAATCCGTTTATTACAAGCTATCTAAATTAAACCAAATGTAAGTTATATAACAAAGTATGCTAACCTTGAATGGCACATTATAACAGCATTGTCACCACAAGTCACGACAAGACACCACACGACACCACACGTTCGAAAACTGTTTGTCCTCCAATCGCCCTTCCCATGCTCACACCTGAACCCAATTTAAGGAGGCTGCCATGGTAACCCCACCATAGCAACAGTCCCCTCCCTGTCGACACTTCCTGGTTCTTAACAGGAAGTGAGCGGAGCAATCTGCCAAAAAAGGAAATACAACATACTGAACCCAACAATCAATTAGATAAAATAAAATAAAAGCATTATAAACAAATAGGGAAATTTGGCTCCAACATATATATATACATACCGGTATATATATGTGTATATGTGTGTGTATATGTATAAATATGTATATATGTATATATATATATATATATATATATATATATATATATATATATATATATATATATATATATATATATATATATGTATATATATATGCATATATATATATATAATGTATATGTATATATATATGTATATATATATATATATATATATATGTGTATATATATATATATATATATATATATATATGTATATATATATATATAATGTATATGTATATATATATGTATATATATATGTATATATATATATATGTATATGTATATATATATATATATATATATATATATATATGTATATGTATATGTATATATATATATATATATAATATATGTATATGTATATATATGTGTGTATATGTATGTATATGTATATATGTATATGTATGTGTATGCATGTATGTATGTATGTGTATGTATGTATGTATGTTTGTAACAGATTCACAAATCCTATTGTTAAAAGTAATCTACCATTTAAATAGTTTATTAAATAGCCTGTATTTAAAGGAGGGAAAAACTTTCATAAAAATAGATAAAAAACGTTAAAAAGTCGATACAAATCAGCGCGAGGGAAGGTGTTCATAGAGTCATGTGAATCTCAATTCCGCTTCCCAAAGATGGTAGTGGCAAAAGAGCTTCAACAACAAGAACTTGGACTAGAGCTGGTGAAGACCCAAAAGACAATGTCATTTCTGTTTTATTTTACAGAAAGCTCCTGTTCAACAGTCCAATGATGACTTCTGTGCAGTGGTATTTTGTATCGGTGCTGGCATTTTGCACCACAAGCCTAGCTTGTGCTCTTGAAATCAGCTCCAACAAGTCCTACTACGCGGACAAAGGATCAAACGTCACACTTGATTGCAAGAACACACATCCCTCTGACACCATACTGAGCCTAGTGAAGTGGGAATTTACATCGTCAAAAAATGATCAGATTCTTTTTTTTCAGAAAGACCGTAAGAATGTTGATAATAAAAGCAGGATTAGCTTTACATCTCTCCACCCCAACAATGGAGACGCTTCCATAAGTATCAGCGACCTACGTATGTCAGATGCTGGGACCTACCAGTGCTACCTGACTGGCGATAATGAAAGAATCGTGAAAACCATGAAACTGACAGTTAAGGAGAAACTGAGCACACCGGTGTGTGCCGTGGAAGGAGAGCCCGCGGGGAGTAATGACGTGACGCTCAAATGCAAATCGTCACAAGGCACTCCTCCGCTGATGTACAGCTGGACAAAGACGAGTGGAAACCAGAAGATGCCTCCTAACGCCATTGAAGACGCCACAGGAGGGAACTTGTTTGTAAAAAGGATCTCAGAGGACAACTGCGGAAGCTATCTCTGTACGGTGGAAAGTCTGCTTGATACCAAACACTGTGAGATCCTACTTAAGTGAAGTGTCCATCGTCATCATCGAACAAGAGCGATGCCACCAATTTCAGTGAGATCCTACTAACTTGTCCAGAGTCACCGCCGATAACAAGCAATGGAAATAAAGTTATTATAGCAGTGGCTGTGACTGCCGTGCTTTTGCTGGCCATTGTCTTAGTTCTCAGTTTTTGGTCCTTAAGGAAAAACCGTGGAGTGCTAGTCATCAATGAAACAGTGACCAAATAGTTTTCCAATGAGAAAACCTTCCGACAAGGTGAAGGACAAGCATTTTTCTGTAGTTTTTGTTCCTACAGGTACATTTGTTTTATGATGAAGTAGGCGCTCTTGGGGGATGACACCAATAACCAAAACAAACTTTTCACCACCACAAGCAAGACCAAAACCTGTCAAAAGATTATAACTCATGAATGGAATAAATATAAATTAACAGTCAGTCGCCCTCAGTCTGGAGCCCTATGCAAGATTTCCCCTGGTATACGGTAAGGATGGAAATACAATAGTTACACACTTTGCTGAAATGGATTGGGATCCTGCAGTGCCTGCACTACAAGGTGCCTGCTCAAGAAGACACATGAACAGACCTGAAGTTTGAGAACACACGAATGACTTGGACATGGCTTGGGAAAAAGCTTTTCTCCACCAAGTACTGTGTGATGTTTTGCATAACGTATGATTTACGTTAATTCCTAACCTTTCATGTATTTTATCAGGTTTTTATTTACATTGTGACTCTTTGTGAAAACTACATAGGTAACATTGAGAACTCACAAGTGCAAAGTGAATTATATTTATATAGTGCTTTTCTCTACTAGACTCTTAACACATGTGTGAGTGGCACTGGGAGCAGGTGGTCAAAGTGTCTTGCCCAAGGACACAACAACAGTGACTAGAATGGCAGAAAGGGGGATCAAACCTGGAACCAACATGTTGCTGGCACAGCTGCTCCACTAACCTAGCTATGCCGCCCCAAACTAAGTAATTTAAGATGTGAGCTGTCTCTCAGCTCAATGTTTTTCATAAGTGACGAGCATTTTCAGCGGTTGAAGTAATATTTGTAATATAGGGTTGTACCATTTGAGCAATAAAGAATTTGTATATTGTTACACGTTGTTGTTCCTGCTTTGTTTACTTGGGAAACAAAACTGAGCAATGAAGAGTTAATGTTGTTCATGCTTTGTTTACACGAGAACCAAACATAAGTTTTGATATGACACTTGATGTGAGTGTTTTAGCGCCGCTCAGACCGACATCCTGCCCTCCAACAATCTGTATTAAGAATAAGTAAAAAACAAATAATCTGAATCCTTTCAAATGGTGTGTAAAAAAGTTTTTTCAATATTTGTTTCCAGACCCAAAATGAACAAAACGGTTAATGGATCGGTCCGTGTATTGGTGGCCATTTGTTTTTCGTTTGGAATATACAAATAGTTTAACATACAACGATTTTTGGTTTCAAAATGAAAAAAACGAAAAAAACAGATCATTATCTATTATCTGTTAACCAATTTCATTGATGTTTTAAAAAATTTGAATGGGAATTAAAACTAGTGGAAAACTATTTTCTCTATTCCCCATTCATTTTGTTTGGATTGGACATAAACGTGGATTGGATTGCACATGCGCAGTCTCTTTTCAGATTCTCGTTTTTGTAACAAGAACAGAACGGTGACAGTTGTGTCCTCAAAACAATTTTCTCGCAGGAGTTTCCTTCTGTTTTTTAAATGTCCAGGGACATGGAAAGTGGCATGTTATTGGTTCTCTATTGAGAATAATCCGTACACAGGCCTACTTGGATCGTTTTTCCAATTTTCGATGTTGGGCACAATTGGAAAAGGGATAATGGACATTTAACTTATTTTTTGTGAATCCATTTAAGACACTAGTTTCCCCGCAGGTAGTTTTACGTGGACTTGGACTTGCAGGTAAATACGCAGAAAAAGACAGGAGGACGAAGGAGTCAAGATCAAGTTTGAAGTTAGGGATATTTTTGTTTTAACCTACCCATACAGCCAATGACAGTCAAGGCGCAATGGCACCAAAAAACTGCAAAGTGGCTGCTGGATGTGACAGCATACTTCTGGTCGTAAACATACTTGCCAACCCTCCCGAATTTTCCAGGAGACTCCTGAATTTCAGTGCCTCTCCCGAAAATCTCCCGGGACAACCATTCTCCCAAATTTCTCACGATTTCCAGCCGGACAACAATATTTGGGGTGATATATATATAACAAAATACATAAAGCTATACCGCCCCCTTGTGTCTGTGCCGTCAACTCCCTCCTGCACACGTAACACAAGATTTGTCTTTAACAGATTACCCCGAAGGGAATAAGCGGTAGAAAATGGATGGATGGATGGATGTTAGGGGTTGGTGTTTCCTATGGGTTAGTGTTGGTTATTCTCCTTGAGTTTTACACGGTCATACATGACATACCGCCAAAGCAGAATCATAATGGCCAAAATTCTGCCAAAGCGAAAAACCCGGCTCCCTATTAGTGGGACTGCACTAACGTAAGAGATCTCGCATTTCAAACATAAGTCACTTTTCATGATTAAATGTATAAATCAACAGTAGAGAGCCGGCTGGTCAATGGAGTAATGTTGTCATTCGCGAACGATTCGTTCGAACAATGAATCTTTTGAGTAAATGTACTGAACCGAATCACTTCATGAACTGATTCGTTCCTTTCTCAGTTCAGTTGAGCTCCGTCGCGACCATGCCGGTATGAGTGGAACTGCCGCATTCTGTGACTCACTGAACCCTCGACGTCGTGAACGACGCAGCCAGCTACTCATCATGGGGGCGGGGGGAGGGGTTACACACTCTTTGAACGACTCAATTTAAGGAACTGATTCTAGTGATTCAGTACAGTCAAAAGAACCGCCGATCCCACCACTACATTGTAGGGGTATCTTCAGAGGGTCATTGTCTGGCCCGTTGTTCCCACTCAGGGTTCTAACTCTGGTGTGTGAGTGCAATGCACTGAGGCTACTACAATGCCAACCAATGAGAAACAACAGTGACTGTAGATTAACTACGATCAAAGTATTGGACAGGACGTCGAAAATGCGTAGTAAAGTTGTACTTTTTATAAGAAGAAAATGGGCATACAAACGGTACAAAACTATCCTTATGTTGTTATCTGTCATTCATTCATCACCCGTAGGCTCGTAATCCTCATTCTCAACAACCACAATGCACCTGCTCCCGGTCTTTCTAACATCCGGTTTGCCGCAATGCATTGTGTAACATGCAGTCTTTTAGTTAACCCTTTGTTAGGCTATTGAGTAGAAATAACTCAATTCAGTGTCAGTGTTTCTCAACGAATCAATATTTTAAATACGTCTATAAATCAATCAATTCCCTTTTAACTCTTTTTAGCTGTAAATATTAATAGATCAATTTATCAGCAATTAAATCAAGCATGCAAATTATGAATGATCATCACACATGAACTATATAACCCATAAGTTACAACAGTGACAGTCAAAGGGCAGAGTAGCCAATGACAGTCAAGGCGCAATGGCACCAAAAAACTGCAAAGTGTCTGCTGGATGTGACAAGCATACTTCTGGTTGTATATAGGTCGTAAACATACTTGCCAACCCTCCCGAATTTTCCGGGAGACTCCCGAATTTCAGTGCCTCTCCCGAAAATCTCCCGGGCCAACCATTCTCCCAAATGTCTCCCGACTTCCAGCCGGACAACTATATTGGGGGCGTGCCTTAAAGGCACTGCCTTTAGCGTCCTCTCTCACCTGAAAAGGAGACTATTATATATGTCTCCGTTATCCATAGGTTTATCTAACCCATAACACGGTGGCCGAATGGATATAGTTACTCATGAACGGTCAAGAGAAGCACAAAGTGGCGGCAACGCCCAGTATTATGGGCCACTTTACTAAATGGAGACCTGAAGGTGTGACATATGCCGAGACAAAAGATGGCTATGCTGATAGCTGCAAGAAACATCCAGTTCTCATTTGCGGATATTTTCAACAAATCCGTGAAGGATATGTTCCCGGAATTCAGAGATCGCTCGCCAGTACTCAAATGGCAGAACAAAGGCTACTCAAATAGTGAAAGGCAAGTGTTTTTTTTTTTTTTTTTTAAAGTAAGCAGCAAGTACAGTACAGTTAGTAGTATATATATATATATAAATATATATATATATATATATATATATATATATATATATATATATATATATATATATATATAAATATATATATATAAATATGTATATATATATATATATAATGAATTTCAGTGAATTCTAGCTATAAATATACCCCCCCGCCCCAATCTCCCGAATTCGGAGGTTACAAGGTTGGCAAGTATGGTCGTAAATCATTTTGACCTATGGCCTACAACTAAAATGGCGGACAATTTAAAAAAACAAACACAAAAAAAACAAAACTACAAGCTATAATACCCCTTTCTGATTGTAGGAATCATAAATTGTTATGCCTTATGGACTACAGCCAAGATGGCAGACAGCTTAAAAAAACTACAAGTTGTAATACCCTTTTTGGTCTGTAGCAATCATAAATCATTATGACTTATGGACTACAACTAAGATAGCGGACAGCTTGTAAAACTACAAAATTACTTCCTGGGGGTCATAAACCCCCACTCACTTTGGGTCATAAATCAATTATCCCCCGCAGTCCCCGCCATACTTGCCAACCCTCCCGGATTTTCTGGGAGACTCCCGAAATTCAGCGCCTCTCCCGAAAACCTCCCGGGACAAATTTTCTCCCGAAAAACTCCCGAAATTCAGGCGGACCTGAGTGACGTGTTGACAACACACAGCAACAGTGTCTACCGTAAAGGAGTTCGTCTGCCGTAAACAGCAATGTTGTGACACTTTTAAACAGGACAATACTGCCATCTACTGTACATGCATATGTGACCCACCCATAATGTGTCACATTTCTGTGTTGATTTATTTATTTTATTTTGTGGTTTGAATTCGTTTTTGGAGCTGTCATTACACATTTATCAGTATTCACATTGGTCAGTAGGGGGCAGTAGGGCATTTCTTCCCAATTGAATGCTATCACCTGCAGACCGGAAGTGTCTTGTCATTCTGATGAGCGCGACCAGTCTGTGAACAATTGAAACGTCGTGTGTGCTTTTTCCTCCTGTATAACAGGTTAGTTTTGGTGAATCAACTCACTGAATAATATCCATGTGATCTTTATAAGTTTAAGTACACATTCTGATGGTGGAGCCTAACTCTAAAGTGTTTGTGAGTTGTAGTTTGTAAATGAACACTGAAATTCAAGTATTTATTGTATTTATATATATATATATATATATATATATATATATATATATATAGCTAGAATTCACTGAAAGTCAAGTATTTCTTATATATATCTTAACCACGCCCCCAACCACGCCCCCCGTCGGAGGTCTCCAGGTTGGCAAGTATGGTCCCCGCTGACCCCCCTTTTTTTGTGCTGCTATATTCTTCTCAGACTCCTTGCTTCTTCTTATTTATTCAAATGGTATGGCACGGCACTTCTTACTGACCAAGATGAGATTTACTTCTCACAAAGCTAAGGCACCAAAATAAGTCATTCAGGATATTGGAAATTAAATTGGTCTTTATTAAACAATAATTTGTACTGTAAGGGTATTAAATAAACAATATTTAGACACATAGAACTCGAAGATGTCACGTTTACTCAGAAATGGGATTTGTTGAAATGTGAGTGCAGAGTTTTTTTTCCATTAATTTTCAAAATCCGTTTTATATGTGGTTTATGTTGCACGATTGCACCAAGAAAAATTCCTAGTTTGTGAACCCGTTCTCAAACAATGGCAATAAAAATATTCTGATTCTGATTCTGATTCTGAAAAAAGAACTTGCTGGGGACACTAAATGGTCCCTAGTGTGTGAATGTGAGTGTGAATGTTGTCTGTCTATCTGTGTTGGCCCTGTGATGAGGTGGCGACTTGTCCAGAGTGTACCCCGCCTTCCGCCCGATTGTAGCTGTGATAGACTCCAGCACCCCCTGCAACCCTGAAGGGAATAAGCGGTAGAAAATGGATGGATGGATGGATGGAACTTGCTAAAAAGAAAGCTACTGAATACAAATATATCCCCTTTGAAATCAACAGAAATATTAAACTATTTTGGATGATAATGACAAATGTGCATCAAATAATCTTTAAGACAACATGTATATTGAAAAGGCTAAAGGTGCTTTTAGAAGCTCAAGAGCTAAACGGTTGGAACATGGGGGAAAATAATCAAATTATTTTCATAGTTTGGGGAAGAAACGTGGCTCTAAAAAAAAAAAGACAAAAAACATTAATGAAGTTCTCACCGCAGACGCTGAAGTAATTAAAACATATATCTGAAATTTCTATCAAAAGCTTCTTTTAATATTGAAGAATGTGACTCATTCTTACAAACATTTTATCCCTTCATACCCAAAATGTCTTCTCATAATACAACATGTGATAGTCCCATAAAAATTGAGAACTAGATAACATTGTAACCCGAACACCTCTTAATAGAAGTCCTGGTCCTGCTAGGTTTACCGTTTTTGAACTCTTTAAAACCTTCTGGGATGGGATAAAATGATTACTTTTGTGTGTTTTCAACAAAGTTTTAGATTTAGGCCAATTGCCAGAAACAATGAAACAAGGTAACATCACTCTTTTACCTAAAGCTATAAAATATATTCTCTATATTGAAAACTGGAGGCCTATTATTTTTGCTAAACTCAGATTACAAATATCTAACTTCCAGAGGTGTGGACTCGAGTCACATGACTTGGACTCGAGTCAGACTCGAGTCATGAATTTGATGACTTTAGACTCGACTTGACAAAATGTAAAAAGACTTGCAACTCGACTTAGACTTTAACATCAATGACTTGTGACTTCACTTGGACTTGAGCCTTTTGAATTGACATGACTTAATTGACATGACTTGCTACTTTCCCCAAAATCCAAAGCTTAGAAAGTTATTTGGGAGCGCTCCGTATTTTTCATTTTCTTCGTCTATCAGCGTGTTATTCCTGTCAGCTGGTGTGCTGTCAGTACAACAGCCAATCAAATTAGATTTACGTTGTTTTCATCACACAGCATTCATCCAATCAAATTGCAGGACAACCAATGAACAATTGTTCATTGGTTGTCCTGCAATTTGATTTGAACTCTTAAGAGTTGTCCAACAACGTGCCAGTGATAAACAATTATGTTAAAGTTGGTTTCGTTCGGGTATAAAAACTACGACTTGGTCAACAAAAAACGAATTGCCGTTTGCAAATCACGCAGTTCGAATATTACAGACGGAGACGCAACAACTTCCAACTTCGTTCGACATTTGAAGTTGCACAAAGAAGGGTAAGTTTTGAATGTAAGATAACGTTTATTGGCTAAGTAACGTGACTTTTATTTGCTGTGTAGTTAAATCAGTGAGGCTGCAAACTCACTGCTAACGTTATAACCATAGACATCTTATAAGTAGACGCAGCATAGAGCGCTACTGCCTACTGGTGCAGACGAGGCGCGTGGCCGCCATCTTGAAATGGTGATACGCTCCACTCAGTGCAATTAATTTGGCAGGAGCAATGAACTGTCAGCGCATTTAACTCATTTTACCTCACTGAATACCACTGATTTTCACCCCCTTTTTTGTCATACGTGTAGCTATGATAACAGACACATGTTTTGGCGTGTTTTATTATTCATAGTTTGCTTAACAGTAATATAATATTCTTATACGCTTAAGTGACCAGACGTCCGAGATCAAAACTGGGAATATAATCCCAGAGAAGGGGGAAAAAAACGGTAAGCTATTTTTAAGTTGAAGAAACAATATGATTAGGTTATATATACATATGTGTGTATCCTACATAAACAATGTATGAATACATTAGATATCTATATATCATAGGGACCTATAGACTGTATCTCTGTTGCTGCAGCAGCAGAGAGTTTATTCTGTCTTGACACTTTGTATTGATATTTTCTATTACATTCTTCCCTTAAATGATAATGTTTGCAGTGATTGTTTTAGTTAAGTTAAAGTTAAAGTACCAATGATTGTCACACACACACTAGGTGTGGTGAAATTTGTCCTCTGCATTTGACCCATCCCCTTTGATCACCCCCTGGGAGGTGAGGGGAGCAGTGGGCAGCAGCGGTGCCGCGCCCGGGAATCATTTTTGGTGATTTAACCCCCAATTCCAACCCTTGATGCTGAGTGCCAAGCAGGGAGGTAATGGGTCCCATTTTTTATAGTCTTTGGTATGACTCGGCCGGGGTTTGAACTCACAACCTACCGATCTCAGGGCGGACACTCTAACCACTAGGCCACTGAGTAGGTTATATGTATTATTTTATGTAAGTCGTTTTGGATAAAAGCGTCTGCCAAATACTTAAACATATATAAACATATAAACACCTGAAAGTCTTCATATCAGCTAAAACCACCATCTGTTTCACTGGATTCAGAATAAAACCAAATTCTGTTTAACCCAACAATATTAGTATTTGAATATTGTTACTTGAAGACTTATTCCTGGTTACAATTATACTGTTAAGAAAGTATTGTCTTATACTTTGCCTAAAATGAGAATGCATCATAATCAGTGGCGGCTGGTGAATTTTGTTTTAGATGGGGCTGAAAGTTTGTAAACCAAACCCCTGTAGGGGCGTTATCCTCCCCCAGAATATTTCTTTGTGATTTTCACATACAAATATTGAAGATCTTTGATCCTTCTCAACTCTGTGGTAATATTATTTTCATAAAATACAACCAATAGTACGTTAATGTTAAATCTCACTTGTGAAAAGTAATCCCCCGATTCCTATTTTCAACAGTCCGCTCATTTGAGCAGGAAAACGCTGAACACCATCTTTGTTTTCTACCTGTCAACTGTCAGTTTAGGCTGCTTGCCGGCTCCTCATCAGCACTTCAAGATGGCGGCCAAATTGCTCACGTCACAGCAACCAATGCTGCGTCTACTTATAAGATGTCTATGGTTATAACGTCATTGCAAACACGGCAATCTGTTGCGTCCACTGCAGTTTACTACCTTATTCATACTTTTTGTCAAGTGATTTTTTTTTAAGCAGGGTTGCATGAGGTACCTACACATAACGTTACGTTAGTCAATGTATCACACACAGTAACGTAACGTTAGTCAATGTATCACACACAGTAACATTACGTTAGTCAATGTATCACACACAGTAACATTACGTTAGTCAATGTATCACACACAGTAACGTAACGTTAGTCAATGTATCACACACAGTAACGTAACGTTAGACGGCAGTCAGCAGCACCGCGTATTTTAGCCACCTACAAAAAGACAAACATAGTCAAATAAAGGTCAGTTAAAATGTATACTATATTAAGAATATGTGTACATATTGCATAGGGTCCTGACATCTAAAAAGTACAACTCTGTTAATTGTTATGTTCATATATTTGTTATGTTTTTCATGTGTACGCACACATAAACACACATACAGTATGAGATGAGATCAATGAGACAAGGTAAGAACAGGATAGAAACTGCTGTGGAACTAGTTACAATGCAATATGCCATGGAAATACAATGTTAACACTTTTGTGCAAATAAGCACTTGTTTTTTTTCAAATGTGTTTATTCTGTAAAGGAATGAGTTACATGTTTAAAATGACTGGTTAATAGTGCTATTTTGAAGTGCAATGTCAGCACTATCTTTTTCCCTGCAATTTCAAATGCACTTGTTTTAATAAATTAATACAGCGTTTTAAAAGCATACACAATCTGTGTAAATATATTAGTCTGTGGTTAAATGACTTGAAAGGACTCGAAACTCAAAATGCAGGACTTGGGACTTGACTTGAGACTTTCCAGTCTTGACTTTGGACTTGACTCAGACTTGCCCTGTCTTGACTCGGGACTTGACTCGAGACTTGAGGGTAAAGACTTGAGACTTACTTGTGACTTGCAAAGCAATGACTTGGTCCCACCTCTGCTAACTTCTTTATATGCTCAAAGACTAAAACCTTGTTTGGAAGACTTATGTTCAGGTACACAATCAGGTTTCATGAAAGGTCGTCACAATGTCCGTTTAGTGCTGGACAGTGCCGGCCCAAGCCTCCATGGGGCCCTAAGCAAAATTTGATTTTGGGGCCCTCTATTTCTGCCAATAATATATAAATAATATATAAACTCATTGCGGCTCTGGCAGTGTTGTTTACATTATCCTATTGTCAGCCTGGCATGTCTTTACAAATGACATGTCATTTATAAAGATATGGGGGTGGCCCAGTTAAGAACATAAATAATACCAATGAATGAACGAATGATGTCCAGAGTGCCACATATGGTTCCTAATCTTAAAATGTAGAAAACATTCAGCTACAAGAGTGGCCTGGGGTTGAACAGTCCAAGTGATAAAGCTTTGTATTTACAGTAAAAGTGTCATCTTGTCTCATCAGTCTTTTACATATTAGTCTTTAATTACTAGTTTATATTTTTAGTTAATTGTTCATATTTAATGTTTACTTTGTACAAAGAGAGCGCAGTCTACTGAAGTTAAATTCCATGTGTGTTAAACATAACTGGACAATAAAGCTGATTCTGATTCACTTTATTATTTTTGGTAACAAAAACCTGAAACAGCAATGTGCAAAAATGTTGACCTAAAATTGTGTTTTTGTACAATAATATATCTTTGATCATTTAGAAATCATCAGTCAGACTCGTACATGCAAAAAATTAAAAATAATAATTTTTTGTTAATTGCTTTTGGGGGCCCCCTGGTGGCCGCGGGGCCCTAAGCAAGCGCTTAGTACGCTTATGCCTTGGGCCGGCTCTGGTGCTGGATATGATCACATCTCATTGAGGAAGGAGCTCTTCTTTTTTTTTTTTGATTTCTATAAAGCTTTTGACTCTGGAGAGCATAAGTTAATATGTAAAGCCTTACACTTATTTTTTATTAATTGGTTGTCCAATTTCTACCCATCCATTCATCTTCTTCCACTTATCCGAGGTCGGGTCACGGCGGCAGCAGCCTGCTCCTGCCGGGGGATCCCGAGGCGTTGCCAGGCCAGCCGGGAGATATAGTCTTCCCAACGTGTCCTGGGTCTTCCCTGTGGCCTCCTAGAGGTTGGACGTGCCCTAAACACCTCCCTAGGGAGGCATTCGAGTGGCATCCTGACCAGATGCCCGAACCACCTCATCTGGCCCGTCTCGATGTGGAGGAGCAGCTGCTATACTGTGAGTTCCAGAAGGTCTTATCTTTGTCCATATGTCAGATGAAACAAAAATGGAGCTGTTTGGCCACAATACCCAGCAATATGTTTGGAGGAGAAAAGGTGAGACCTTTATTCCTAGGAACACCATGACTACCGTCAAGCATGGTGGTGGTAGTATTATGCTCCGGGCCTGTTTTGCTGCTAATAGAACTGGTACTTTACAGAGAGTAAATGGGACAATGAAAAAGGAGGATTACCTCCAAATTCTTCAGGACAACCTAAAATCATCAGCCCGGAGGTTGGGTCTTGGGCGCAGTTGGGTGTTCCAACAGGACAGACAATGACCCCAAACACACGTCAAAAGTGGTGAAGGAATGGCTAAATCAGGCTAGAATGAAGGTTTTTGGAATGGCCTTCTCAAAGTCCTGACTTAAACGTGTGGACAATGCTGAAGAAACAAGTCCATGTCAGAAAACCAACAAATTTGGCTGAACTGCACCAATTTGGTCAAGAGGAGTGGTCAAAAATTGAACCATAAGCTTGTGGGTGGCTACCAAAAGCGCCTTATTGCAGTGAAACTTGCCAAGAGACATGCAAGCAAATATTAACATTGCTGTATGTATACTTTTGACCCAGCAGATTTGCTCACATTTTCAGTAGACCCATAATAAATTCATAAAAGAACCAAACTTCATGAATGTATTTTGTGACCAACAAGTATGTGCTCCAATCACTCTATCACAAAAAAATAATAAAGAGTTGTAGAAATGCTTGGAAACCCAAGACAGCCATGACATTATGTTCTTTACATGTGTATGTAAACTTTTGACCACGACTGTAAACATCAATCAAATTTTTTTTTATTTTATTTTATTTTTTTTGAAGTATTTATTTCAAACATGCACAATACAACAACACACTTTTTTTTTTTTTGTTACATTTTATTAAAATCTTTAATAATGGTACACACATTAACATGTCATTTCAAGATTATTCATACAAGTTTCAAGGGAAACTGCACTTTTTTTCCGTAATTTTGCCTATCATTCGCAATCATGAAAGACATGATGACAGATGTATTTTTATGCATGCTAAATATGAAATACATGCAATCAAAAGTCCGCTTACAATGGAGGCTATGCGAGCCGCTGTATTCTGCCTATAAAACCCTTAAAAAAACATCCAAACACCTCCAATAAAGTTGTATATACATGATGTAAGTATACAGTATATGTAAAGTAGTAACGGGCACGTTTATAATAACAATTAATATTTACGTATTTTGATCATTTTAATGATATGCGGCGCATTCATTTTAAAAAAACACATTACGACGTTCACTTTTTTTTTTTTTTGGCAACACTAAATGGTCCCTAATGTGTGAATGTGAGTGTGAATGTTGTCTGTCTATCTGTGTTGGCCCTGTGATGAGGTGGCGACTTGTCCAGGGTGTACTCCGCCTTCCGCCCGAATGCAGCTGGGATAGGTTCCAGCACTCCCGCGACCCCGAAAGGGACAAGCGGTAGAAAATGGATGGATGGAAATGGAAATTGAGTATTGTTGGCAGTTTTTGGATCATTATTAATTGGGTTTTATAGGCAGAATAGAGGACGCCCCATAAGCTCCACTGTAAGTAAACTTTTATTCACGTTTATTTACGGGTTAGAATGCTTTTTTTTTTTTTTTAATCCATTCATTGTCATGTCTTTCATAAGGGTTGTGAACGATAGGCAAGATTTCCAAAAAAGTGCAGTTCTCTTTAAGAAAGCTTAACAGTCTAAAAATAAAACATCTTAAATGTGACGATAAATGACACTGGAGTAATGCAGACATGTCACTTTTTAACACTCTGGTAAAAAACGTTAACTGTTAAAGGTTACTGGTCGAAGGTAAAACCATGAAATGACTTAACTACCAATCAAGTGACAACACTGGTCACACTGCAATGGTACTGCTTTGAATGTGTGTTTGCCAATAGAACATTCGACTTCAATTTTGACAAATCCATGTTTTGGCATATCAACATTGTAAGTAATTTAAAGTAATATCTGTTAAAAATGTACTATGTTTTACTTTTATATCACAATTTTCATCTTAGTTGGCTTTCAGTTAGTGCTGTGAAAACTTAAATCTTCATCTTGTTCTCTTGTATTTTTCTCTCAACATCACTTTCTGACTCTTCCTCTTTCTGGAGCCGGAATGAACAAATTAATTTATTGAAAGAAATGTGGCACTATGTGATTGTCATCAATAAATAGCGGCGATTCCACTACTATTAGTTTGCATTTAAAGCAACACGCACATTAGGACCTAAATCAATCTGAAACGACAAAACTTTGATATGATCATAACGGGTTTTTTAAGTACCCAGAAAAGACATTGCATGATGTAACAGTAAAATATGAGTATAAGGTATATGTATCATGAAAAACAAAGAACATCTCCATCTCATCTCCATCTCATCTCCATTTCATCTCCATCTCATCTGCATCTCATCTCCATCTCATCTCCATTTTTAAAGTACCCAGAAAAGACATTGCATGATGTAACAGTAAAATATGAGTATTAAGGTATATGTATCATGAACAAAGAACATCTCCATCTCATCTCCATCTCATCTCCATCTCATCTCCATCTCATCTCATCTTCATTTTTAAGTACCCAGAAAAGACATTGCATGATGAAACAGTAAAATATGAGTATAAGGTATATGTATCATGAAGAACAAAGAACAAAGAACTTCTCCATCTCATCTCCATCTCATCTCCATCTCATCTCATCTCATCTCCATTTTTTAAGTACCCAGAAAAGACATTGCATGATGTAACAGTAAAATATGAGTATTAAGGTATATGTATCATGAACAAAGAACATCTCCATCTCATCTCCATCTCATCTCATCTTCATTTTTTAAGTACCCAGAAAATACATTGCATGATGTAACAGTAAAATATGAGTATAAGGTATATGTATCATGAAGAACAAAGAACAAAGAACTTCTCCATCTCATCTCCATCTCATCTCCATCTCATCTCATCTCCATTTTTAAGTACCCAGAAAAGACATTGCATGATGTAACAGTAAAATATGAGTATAAGGTATATGTATCATGAAGAACAAATAACATCCCCATCTCATCTCCATCTCATCTCCATCTCATCTTCATCTCATCTCCATCTCACCTCCATCTCATCTCCATCTCATCGCATCTCCATTTTTTAAGTACCCAGAAAAGACATTGCATGATGTAACAGTAAAATATGAGTATAAGGTATATGTATCATGAAGAACAAAGAACAAAGAACTTCTCTATCTCATCTCCATCTCATCTCATTTCATCTCCATCTAAGTACCCAGAAAAGACATTGCATGATGTAACAGTAAAATATGAGTATAAGGTATATGTATCATGAAGAACAAAGAACAAAGAACTTCTCTATCTCATCTCCATCTCATCTCATTTCATCTCCATCTAAGTACCCAGAAAAGACATTGCATGATGTAACAGTAAAATATGAGTATAAGGTATATGTATCATGAAGAACAAAGAACAAAGAACTTCTCTATCTCATCTCCATCTCATCTCATTTCATCTCCATCTAAGTACCCAGAAAAGACATTGCATGATGTAACAGTAAAATATGAGTATAAGGTATATGTATCATAAGGAACAAAGAACATCTCCATCTCATCTCCATCTCATCCATCTCATATCCATCTCATCCATCTCATCTCCATCTCATCCATCTCATCTCCATCTCATCTCGTCTCATCTCCATTTTTTAAGTACCCAGAAAAGACATTGCATGATGTAACAGTAAAATATGAGTATAAGGTATACGTATCATGAAGAACAAAGAACAAAGAACATCTCCATTTCATCTCCATCTCATCCATCTCATCTCCATCTCATCTCCATCTCATCTCCATCTCAACTCATCTCATCTGATTTCATCTCCATTTTTAAGTACCCAGAAAAGACATTGCATGATGTAATCGTAAAATATGAGTATAAGGTATATGTATCATGAAGAACAAAGAACAAAGAACTTCTCCATCTCATCTCCATCTCATCTCCATTACATCTCATTTCATCTCCATCTTTAAGTACCCAGAAAAGACATTGCATGATGTAACAGTAAAATATGAGTATAAGGTGTATGTATCATGAGGAACAAAGAACATCTCCATCTCATCTCCATTTCATCTCCATCTCATCCATCTCATCTCCATCTCATCCATCTCATCCATCTCATCCATCTCATCTCCATCTCATCCATCTCATCTCCATCTCATCTCGTCTCATCTCCATTTTTTAAGTACCCAGAAAAGACATTGCATGATGTAACAGTAAAATATGAGTATAAGGTATACGTATCATGAAGAACAAAGAACAAAGAACATCATCTCATCTCCATCTCATCTCCATCTCATCTCCATTTCATCTCCAGCTCATCTCCATCTCATCTCATCTCATCTCCATTTTTTAAGTACCCAGAAAAGGCATTGCATGATGTAACAGTAAAATATGAGTATAAGGTATATGTATCATGAACAAAGAACATCTCCATCTCATCTCCATCTCATCTCCATCTCATCTCCATCTCATCTCCATCTCATCTCCATCTCATCTCCATCTCATCTCAGCTTCAGTTTTTAAGTACCCAGAAAAGACATTGCATGATGTAACAGTAAAATATGAGTTTAAGGTATATGTATCATGAAGAACAAAGTCCATCTCATCTCCATCTCATCTTCATCTCATCTCCATCTCATCTCCATCTCATCTCCATCTCATCTCCATTTTTTTAAGTACCCAGAAAAGACATTGCATGATGTAACAGTAAAATATGAGTATAAGGTATATGTATCATAAGGAACAAAGAACATCTCCATCTCATCTCCATCTCATTTCCATCTCATCTCCATCTCATTTCCATCTCCATCTCATCTCCATCTTATCTCCATCTCATCTCCAGCTCATCTCCATCTCATCTCAATCTCATCTCCATCTCATCTCCAGTTTTTAAGTACCCAGAAAAGACATTGCATGATGTAACAGTAAAATATGAGTATAAGGTATATGTATCATGAAGAACAAATAACATCCCCATCTCATCTCCATCTCATCTCCATCTCATCTTCATCTCATCTCCATCTCACCTCCATCTCATCTCCATCTCATCGCATCTCCATTTTTTAAGTACCCAGAAAAGACATTGCATGATGTAACAGTAAAATATGAGTATAAGGTATATGTATCATGAAGAACAAAGAACTTCTCTATCTCATCTCCATCTCATCTCATTTCATCTCCATCTAAGTACCCAGAAAAGACATTGCATGATGTAACAGTAAAATATGAGTATAAGGTATATGTATCATAAGGAACAAAGAACATCTCCATCTCATCTCCATTTCATCTCCATCTCATCCATCTCATATCCATCTCATCCATCTCATCTCCATCTCATCCATCTCATCTCCATCTCATCTCGTCTCATCTCCATTTTTTAAGTACCCAGAAAAGACATTGCATGATGTAACAGTAAAATATGAGTATAAGGTATACGTATCATGAAGAACAAAGAACAAAGAACATCTCCATTTCATCTCCATCTCATCTCCATCTCATCTCATCTCCATCTCATCTCCATCTCATCAACTCATCTCATCTGATTTCATCTCCATTTTTAAGTACCCAGAAAAGACATTGCATGATGTAATCGTAAAATATGAGTATAAGGTATATGTATCATGAAGAACAAAGAACAAAGAACTTCTCCATCTCATCTCCATCTCATCTCCATTACATCTCATTTCATCTCCATCTTTAAGTACCCAGAAAAGACATTGCATGATGTAACAGTAAAATATGAGTATAAGGTATATGTATCATGAGGAACAAAGAACATCTCCATCTCATCTCCATTTCATCTCCATCTCATCCATCTCATCTCCATCTCATCCATCTCATCCATCTCATCTCCATCTCATCTCCATCTCATCTCGTCTCATCTCCATTTTTTAAGTACCCAGAAAAGACATTGCATGATGTAACAGTAAAATATGAGTATAAGGTATACGTATCATGAAGAACAAAGAACAAAGAACATCATCTCATCTCCATCTCATCTCCATCTCATCTCCATCTCATCTCCATTTCATCTCCAGCTCATCTCCATCTCATCTCATCTCATCTCCATTTTTTAAGTACCCAGAAAAGGCATTGCATGATGTAACAGTAAAATATGAGTATAAGGTATATGTATCATGAACAAAGAACATCTCCATCTCATCTCCATCTCATCTCCATCTCATCTCCATCTCATCTCCATCTCATCTCCATCTCATCTCAGCTTCAGTTTTTAAGTACCCAGAAAAGACATTGCATGATATAACAGTAAAATATGAGTTTTAAGGTATATGTATCATGAAGAACAAAGTCCATCTCATCTCCATCTCATTTTCATCTCATCTCCATCTCATCTCCATCTCATCTCCATTTTTTTAAGTACCCAGAAAAGACATTGCATGATGTAACAGTAAAATATGAGTATAAGGTATATGTATCATAAGGAACAAAGAACATCTCCATCTCATCTCCATCTCATTTCCATCTCATCTCCATCTCATCTCCATCTCCATCTCATCTCCATCTCATCTCCATCTCATCTCCAGCTCATCTCCATCTCATCTCAATCTCATCTCCATCTCATCTCCAGTTTTTAAGTACCCAGAAAAGACATTGCATGATGTAACAGTAAAATATGAGTATAAGGTATATGTATCATGAAGAACAAATAACATCCCCATCTCATCTCCATCTCATCTCCATCTCATCTCCATCTCATCTTCATCTCATCTCCATCTCACCTCCATCTCATCTCCATCTCATCGCATCTCCATTTTTTAAGTACCCAGAAAAGACATTGCATGATGTAACAGTAAAATATGAGTATAAGGTATATGTATCATGAAGAACAAAGAACAAAGAACTTCTCTATCTCATCTCCATCTCATCTCATTTCATCTCCATCTAAGTACCCAGAAAAGACATTGCATGATGTAACAGTAAAATATGAGTATAAGGTATATGTATCATAAGGAACAAAGAACATCTCCATCTCATCTCCATTTCATCTCCATCTCATCCATCTCATATCCATCTCATCCATCTCATCTCCATCTCATCCATCTCATCTCCATCTCATCTCCATCTCATCTCGTCTCATCTCCATTTTTTAAGTACCCAGAAAAGACATTGCATGATGTAACAGTAAAATATGAGTATAAGGTATACGTATCATGAAGAACAAAGAACAAAGAACATCTCCATCTCATCTCCATCTCATCTCCATCTCATCTCCATCTCATCTCCATCTCATCAACTCATCTCATCTGATTTCATCTCCATTTTTAAGTACCCAGAAAAGACATTGAATGATGTAATCGTAAAATATGAGTATAAGGTATATGTATCATGAAGAACAAAGAACAAAGAACTTCTCCATCTCATCTCCATCTCATCTCCATTACATCTCATTTCATCTCCATCTTTAAGTACCCAGAAAAGACATTGCATGATGTAACAGTAAAATATGAGTATAAGGTATATGTATCATGAGGAACAAAGAACATCTCCATCTCATCTCCATTTCATCTCCATCTCATCCATCTCATCTCCATCTCATCCATCTCATCTCCATCTCATCTCCATCTCATCCATCTCATCTCCATCTCATCTCGTCTCATCTCCATTTTTTAAGTACCCAGAAAAGACATTGCATGATGTAACAGTAAAATATGAGTATAAGGTATACGTATCATGAAGAACAAAGAACAAAGAACATCATCTCATCTCCATCTCATCTCCATCTCATCTCCATCTCATCTCCATCTCATCTCCATTTCATCTCCAGCTCATCTCCATCTCATCTCATCTCATCTCCATTTTTTAAGTACCCAGAAAAGGCATTGCATGATGTAACAGTAAAATATGAGTATAAGGTATATGTATCATGAACAAAGAACATCTCCATCTCATCTCCATCTCATCTCCATCTCATCTCCATCTCATCTCCATCTCATCTCAGCTTCAGTTTTTAAGTACCCAGAAAAGACATTGCATGATGTAACAGTAAAATATGAGTTTAAGGTATATGTATCATGAAGAACAAAGTCCATCTCATCTCCATCTCATTTTCATCTCATCTCCATCTCATCTCCATCTCATCTCCATCTCATCTCCATTTTTTAAGTACCCAGAAAAGACATTGCATGATGTAACAGTAAAATATGAGTATAAGGTATATGTATCATAAGGAACAAAGAACATCTCCATCTCATCTCCATCTCATTTCCATCTCATCTCCATCTCATCTCCATCTCCATCTCATCTCCATCTCATCTCCATCTCATCTCCAGCTCATCTCCATCTCATCTCAATCTCATCTCCATCTCATCTCCAGTTTTTAAGTACCCAGAAAAGACATTGCATGATGTCACAGTAAAAAATGGGTATAAGGTATATGTATCATGAAGAACAAAGAACATCTCATCTCCATCTCATCTCCATCTCATCTCAGCTTCAGTTTTTAAGTACCCAGAAAAGACATTGCATGATGTAACAGTAAAATATGAGTATGAGGTATATGTATCATGAAGAACAAAGAACATCTCCATCTCATCTCCATCTCATCTTCATCTCATCTCAATCTCATCTCCATCTCATCTCTATCTCATCTCCATTTTTTAAGTACCCAGAAAAGACATTGCATGATGTAACAGTAAAATATGAGTATAAGGTATATGTATCATGAACAAAGAACATCATCTCATCGCCATCTCATCTCCATCTCATCTCCATCTCATCTCAGCTTCAGTTTTTAAGTACCCAGAAAAGACATTGCATGATGTAACAGTAAAATATGAGTATAAGGTATATGCATCATGAAGAACAAAGAACATCTCCATCTCATCTCCATCTCATTTCCATCTCATCTCCATCTCATCTCCATCTCATCTCCATCTCATCTCAGCTTCAGTTTTTAAGTACCCAGAAAAGACATTGCATGACGTAACAGTAAAATATGAGTATAAGGTATATGTATCATAGGAACAAAGAACATCTCCATCTCATCTCCATCTCATCTTCATCTCATCTCCATCTCATCTCCATCTCATCTCCATTTTTTAAGTACCCAGAAAAGACATTGCACAAAATGAGTAATAAAATATGAGTATAAGGTAAGTGTATCATAAGGAACAAAGAACATCTCCATCTCATCATCTCATCTCCATCTCATTTCCATCTCATCCATCTCATCTCCATCTCATCTCCATCTCATCTCTATTTTTTAAGTACCCAGAAAAGACATTGCATGATGTAACAGTAAAATATGAGTATAAGGTATATGTATCATAAGGAACAAAGAACATCTCCATCTCATCTCCATTTCATCTCCATCTCATCCATCTCATCTCCATCTCATCTCCATCTCATCTCCATCTCATCCCGTCTCATCTCCATTTTTTAAGTACCCAGAAAAGACATTGCATGATGTAACAGTAAAATATGAGTATAAAGTATATGTATCACAAGGAACAAAGAACATCTCCATCTCATCTCCATGTGAGATGATGTCCCTCAGCGATGGAGCCATCTTTGTGGTCCTGGAGGAAGAAAATGACAGCATATTACCCACAAAAGTTAATCCAAGTTACATCGTCACACGAGTCCAAAAACATTTGGACATGCAAACAGTGCTTGTAAGTTAACTCACTGTGTGCCAGCTGCTGTTTCTCACACAGACTCAGACTCAGACTCAGACTCAGACTCAGACTGAGTAAGCCTCAGATGCCGCATGGCCACTGTGACCCAGGATTCAGTCGGCCTGTTGACCCAGTAAAAACCGTGAGCTGTTGAACAAACACAAACGCACTGTTAGCTGGTTGCTCATGCTAACCAAACACCTCACTCATGGTGAAGAAAGTGCATCCGGAAGGTTCCTTATCACTCGTATGAGATCTTTGAGGTGAGACTTAGAAACTTGATGTTTCTCTCTTACTTCCTCTTAATGAGTCAGCAAGATAAGTGTGTACACGTGATGTCACCTGAAAATAAGGGGACATTCTGGTAGTTTTGCTGTCGAAGTGGATTAAAATAAAATAAAATTACATGATGGGAAAACTACAGGACACTATTAAAATAGAAAAATGAAGACAAAATAAGACTGTTTTCTGGTCAGAAATGGTCAGTTTGACAGGTCGAGTGAGGCTGCGCTGAGGAATAGAAGACAAGAAAAAGACAGAAGATATGTAACTCACTGTGTCTGTAACGCTTGACAATCCCAAAGATGATGGCCGACAGAAGGACAGCCCCAGCAACGACCCCCACCGTGACAACAGCGACCTTGACGCTCAAGTTTTCTGTTGAGAGCGAAAAGCATAACTCGGTTGACAAAACATGGCAAGGCAAGGAAATCTTCATAACTACTTTGCATGTAAACATCAATCATTGTCATCATGACATAGAATATAACAAAGTTAAGTGTAAGATGATTATTTTGACTTTTAGCGCTCATCCAATCCCCAGTTAGAACTCAGCATAAAAGCATTCTTGGCCTTACAGACAATCAGACAATATACAATTATTTTGAAAACTGCACGTTTCTCTTACTCCTGTGTTAAAAAATGTTCCACTAACAAGGAGACTGAAGAGGATGGAGGATTATACAAAACAAATATTTTAGAATTACTCCGACTCACATTAAGGGTGAAACATTCAAAAGGACTATTCCATTCTATCTCTGTATTAGAACTTCTCTTTACTAAATTTCATGATTCCATTTACTGGTATTTCTAAAGCAGAAATTAGGGATGATGTTCGAAACCGGTTCTCCCGGTTGTTTGATAAGAAAAGAACCGATTCCATGGACTCCAATCCCTTTTTGAGAACTGGTTCCCGTTATCGAGGCCACTATAGTAAAGAAAAACAGTTGGTTCTTTATTCCAATCCCTGGAAACGAATCCCGTCTCACAGGAAATGCCCTGTGGCACATCCCAGAAAATGACGTAGCTCAGTCATTAGGCGGCAGATACAGAAGCCGCAACAAGGTTTATTATATATGTATACTTTTTTGTATTCTATTTTAGTTACTTTGAATTTACAACCCCCTGGCGTTGTTTTGTACTGTCTTTGTAGTGTTCTGTACTGTTTTTGTTTCTCGTCTGTTTGTAATTGAAATTTATAAATAAAGGTTTAAAAAAAAAAAAAAAAGAAGAAGCAGCCGGAAAAAACGCCTCAAGGCATGGCTTCATTTAAAAAAAAAATACGACGAGGAAACCGCTATCTGTAATTATTGCCAGGCTT
Organism: Nerophis lumbriciformis; assembly: GCF_033978685.3. Classification (NCBI taxonomy): domain Eukaryota; kingdom Metazoa; phylum Chordata; class Actinopteri; order Syngnathiformes; family Syngnathidae; genus Nerophis; species Nerophis lumbriciformis. The sequence continues at coordinate 11,794,490 of NC_084574.2, forward strand.
CGCTCTCATGTAAGGGGGGAAGCACAACAAGCATGACGAAACATGTTCAGGCTGTACATAACCTGAAGGTTCGAGAAAGGTGTTGTGGAGAAGCAGCGACAGAGATGACGAAGCAAGCCCCTCTTCCTCTACTTCAAGCTGCAGCGCCAATTCCAGTGAGAGTGCTGGTGAGTAACTAACGTTAACTGTTGCCAGTTAATTTCCATATCTGCTCACTCGTAGCCTTTAGGCTAAAATAACGTTACCTCATATGTCAACCAGGACTGCAGTAATGTTAGCTAGAGTAACGTTACCTAAGCATAGTCAGTGGCTAACGGTAACGTTAACGTTAGCCTTTTTGTATGTCTGATAACGTTAACGTTATCTTGTAGCCTACACCACTCCAGAGTTTGCAGGTCTGTCTAAAAAACTAGTGCTTTCTTTCTTTCTTTAGTTTATTTCGTGCATGAACACACTTACAGCATAACACATCTCAGTTTCATATCATTTCACTTTACATCATGTCTGAAAAGGAGTACGAAGAAGTAAAGCTTATTTAATCCTACCCTTTCCCACTTCAGAGCGTTTACAAATATATACATCATTTACTGACCTTTTAATTATAAAATAACATCTATGAATTAGTATATACAACAGTTTTGTAATATGTAAATTAATTAATTCAGTCATTATCAATATACTGAGAAGACTATCATATTTTCAATAAGGTTGAAAGTATTTCTCATAATTCTTCTTTGTACTTTGCAAGCACTATTAATTTGAACAACCTCTATATCAGTACAATGTTTAACTTCATTACTTAATCCATTCCATCATTTAATTCCACATACTAATGCTGAAGACTTAATAACAGGCACCCTAGTCTTCACATTCAGCTAATTTCCCCCCTAATTCTATGCTGTGTCTGTCCCTCATTTTCCCTCCAGAACAAGAACGTGCAGTCATTCCTAGAGGAGGCCACACTGATGGACCCCAGAAGGATCTTCCAATAGCAGCAGAAGTGCACTTTTTGGAGAGCTGTATTATTTTCAGTTTTGTGCCCAAGGGACTGATTTTATTTAACACTATAGTATTATTTATACACCTATAGTGATCACAGAGACAGGTTGTTTTTGTGTTACTGTATATATTTGTTTTTCTGAAAAATTCCACTTAATATACTTTGGGTAATAACAGAGAATATATTTACTTTTTATTTTTTTTAGGGGGGTAACAACAGTCAATATTTATTTATTTATTTATTTAATTAAAGTGTTTTCTTATAAAATAAAAGTGAGCTTTTAAACCAAATATTGTGTGTGTTTTTCCCATATACAACAACCTATCTGGATTCGATAGGAGAATCGATAAGGAATCGGTTCGATAAGAGGATTCGAAAATGGGCTCGAACTCGATAATTTTTTTTATCAAACATCATCCCTAGCAGAAATATTAAAATATATCCAATATTTTTACTGCTATGTTTTAGTGCAGCAAAGTTTCTGTTAAACAAATATATAGTCATATATAAATCAAGTTAATATATGAATTAAGAATTAGATCTTATTTGAACTGATGCTCCTCATGTTTAAATAACCACTCAGAATATATTTAGGCCTGGACTTAATGTCTCATATTTACAGTCTAAAATTGTCCCTTTGTCAGTATACCTTCCAGATAATTTGTGGTCTTGATGTGACCAGGAGTTCGCGGGGTGGGGTCCAGGTTGTTGAGACTGGGTCGGGCGGTTGCTTCAATGGTTGTGTTCGGCCAGGTAGTAGTTTGGTTGCCAATGGAAGTACCGTTGGTTGTTGGTCTGATAGTGATGGTGGTCGGCCGTGAGGTTGCTTGGCTGTTATTACCAGAGATGGTTGTATTGAGGTCTGGATAGAAAGTAGAATGAACAAGCACAAAGTTAAAAGTGATTCACACAAATAAATTGATAAATGGGTTTGTTGGTGGACAGAATGGACATAATTTCTAGGCGCAGTCAAGGCGTTGAGAGTATCTGGTTTGGTGGCTGCAGGATTAGGTCTCTGCTTTTTGCAGATGATGTGGTCCTGATGACTTCATCTGGCCAAGATCTTCAGCTCTCACTGGATCGGTTCGCAGCCGAGTGTGAAGCAACTGGGATGAGAATCAGCACCTCCAAGTCCGAGTCCATGGTTCTCTCCCAGAAAAGGGTGGAGTGCCATCTCCGATTTGGAGAGGAGATCTTGCCCCAAGTGGAGGAGTTCAAGTACCTCGGAGTCTTGTTCACGAGTGAGGGAAGAGTGGATCGTGAGATCGACAGGCGGATCGGTGCGGCGTCTTCAGTAATGCGGACGCTGTATCGATCCGTTGTGGTGAAGAAGGAGCTGAGCCGGAAGGCAAAGCTCTCGATTTACCGGTCAATCTACGTTCCCATCCTCACCTATGGTCATGAGGTTTGGGTCATGACCAAAAGGACAAGATCACGGATACAAGCGGCTGAAATGAGTTTCCTCCGCTGGGTGGCGGGGCTCTCCCTTAGAGATAGGGTGAGAAGCTCTGTCATCCGGGAGGAGCTCAAAGTAAAGCCACTGCTCCTCCACATCGAGAGGAGCCAGATGAGGTGGTTCGGGCATCTGGTCAGGATGCCACCCGAACGCCTCCCTAGGGAGGTGTTTCGGGCACGTCCGACCGGTAGGAGGCCACGGGGAAAACCCAGGACACGTTGGGAAGACTATCTCTATCGGCTGGCCTGGGAATGCCTCGGGATCCCCCGGGAGGAGCTGGACGAAGTGGCTGGGGAGAGGGAAGTCTGGGCTTCCCTGCTTAGGATGAATAAATTATACATACAAACAAGCAAGTAAACAACAAGTAATGGCCAATGCATTTACATATTATTTAAATAAAGTCCAACCAACGCTTTAGGTTGAATTAAGAAAAAAAAAATTTTTACATTCAAGAAATTGTCTAAAGTACAGTAACCAACATTTCAACTGTAGATTTACCTGTTGACGTTTGCTTTTGTTTTTCAACATGACATAATACAACATTAATATCATCAACCATTGTCATCATGACATAGAATATAACAAAGTTAAGTGTAAGATGATTATTTTGACTTTCTAGCGCTCATCCAATCTCCAGTTAGAACTCAGCATAAAAGCATTCTTGGCCTTACAGACAGTCAGACAATATACAATTATTTTGAAAACTACACATTTCTCTTACTCCTGTGTTAAAAAAAAATCCACAAACAAGGAGACTGAAGAGGATGGAGGATTATACAAAACAAATATTTTAGAATTACGCCAACTCACATTAAGGGTGAAACATTCAAAAGGAGTATTCCATTCTATCTCTGTATTAGAACTTCTCTTTACTAAATTTCATGACTCCATTTACTGGTATTTTTAAAGCAGAAATATTAAAATATATCCAATATTTTTACTGCTATGTTTTAGCGCAGCAAAGTTTCTGTTAAACAAATATATAGTCATATATAAATCAAGTTATTATTTGAATTAAGAATTAGATCTTATTTGAACTGATGCTCCTCATGTTTAAATAACCCCTCAGAATATATTTTGGCCTGGACTTAATGTCTCATATTTACAGTCTAAAATTGTCCCTTTGTCTGTTTACCTTCCAGATGATCTGTGGACTTACTGTGACCAGGAGTTGGCGGGGTGGCATCCGAGTTGTTGAGACTGGGTCGGGCGGTTGCTTCAATGGTTGTGTTTGGCCAGAAAGTAGTTTGGTTGTCATTGGAAGTACCGTTGGTTGTTGGTCTGATAGTGATGGTGGTCGGCCATGATGTCGCTTGGCTGTTATTACCAGAGATGGTTGTATTGAGGTCTGGATAGAAAGTAGAATGAACAAGCACAAAGTTAAAAGTGCTTCACACAAATAAATTGATAAATGGGTTTGTTGGTCCGTGTGAGGGTTGACAACTGGACCTACATTATGTTGTACATCACCACATAGCAGCTGTAACAGTAACGTGCTAATTACATAGCATGGATCAATATAAGGGACAATTAGGCTTCTGATGAGAAACATCTACATTAGGGGTGTGACGATTAGTTTTAATAACAATTTGATAAAAATCATAATTTGTGGTCAGTGATACAATTCAAGGACGATATATATTTTTTAGAACGATACGATACAAAACGATTCAAGTAAGTAGAAATCGATGCAGTAACTTTTTAGCAAAAAAGAAGTCAGTGTGACTGTCAAATAAATACTGGATACTGGACACTGCAGGTGAAATTTCCAATATTCCCGTTCGTTCTTGTAAGGAAATCATGTATGAATGAATTATACATACAAACAAGCAAGTAAACAACAAGTAATGGCCAATACATTTACATATTATTTAAATAAAGTCCAACCAACGCTTTAGGTTGAATTAAGAAAAAACTATTATTATTTTTTACATTCAAGAAATTGTCTAAAGTACAGTAACCAAAATTTCAACTGTAGATTTACCTGTTGACGTTTGCCTTTGTTTTTCAAGATGACATAATACAACATTAATATCATCAACCATTGTCATCATGACATAGAATATAACAAAGTTAAGTGTAAGATGATTACTTTGACTTTCTAGCGCTCATCCAATCCCCAGTTAGAACTCAGCATAAAAGCATTCTTGGCCTTACAGACAGTCAGACAATATACAATTATTTTAAAAACTACACATTTCTCTTACTCCTATGTTAAAAAAAAATCCACAAACTAGGAGACTGAAGAGGATGGAGGATTATACAAAACAAATATTTTAGAATTACGCCGACTCACATTAAGGGTGAAACATTCAAAAGGAGTATTCCATTCTATCTCTGTATTAGAACTTCTCTTTACTAAATTTCATGACCCCATTTACTGGTATTTTTAAAGCAGAAATATTCAAATATATCCAATATTTTTACTGCTATGTTTTAGCGCAGCAAAGTTTCTGTTAAACAAATATATAGTCATATATAAATCAAGTTAATATATGAAATATGAATTAGATCTTATTTGAACTGATGCTCCTCATGTTTAAATAACCACTCAGAATATATTTAGGTCTGGACTTAATGTCTCATATTTACAGTCTAAAATTGTCCCTTTGTCTGTTTACCTTCCAGATGATCTGTGGACTTACTGTGACCAGGAGTTGGCGGGGTGGGGTCCAGGTTGTTGAGACTGGGTCGGGTGGTTGCTTCAATGGTTGTGTTCGGCCAGGTAGTAGTTTGGTTGCCATTGGAAGTACCGTTGGTTGTTGGTCTGATAGTGATGGTGGTAGGCCGTGACGTCGCTTGGCTGTTATCACCAGAGATGGTTGTATTGAGGTCTGGACAGAAAGTAGAATGAACAAGCACAAAGTTAAAAGTGCTTCACACAAATAAATTGATAAATGGGTTTGTTGGTTCGTGTGGGGGTTGACAACTGGACCTAGGTTCTGTTGTAGATCACCACATGGCAGCTGAAACAGTAACGTGCTAATTACATAGCATGGATCAATATAAGGGACAATTAGACTTCTGGTGAGAAACATCTACATTAGGGGTGTGACGATTAGTTTTAATAACAATTTGATAAAAATCATAATTTGTGGTCAGCGATACGATTCAAGGACGATATATTTTTTTTCGAACTATACGATACAAAACGATTCAAGTAAGTAGAAAACGATGCAGTAACTTTTTTAGCAAAAAAGAAGTCAAGCAGTGTGACTGTCAAGTAAATACTGGATACTGGACACTGCAGGTGAAGTTTCCAATATTCCCGTCCGTTCTTGAAAGGAAATCATGCATGAATAAATTATACATACAAACAAGCAAGTAAACTGGAGAAACTGCTGCTTCACATCATCCTTCCAGTTGTCACCCCACACCTGGACCCCCTCCAATTTGCCTACAGGGCCAGGAGGGGCACAGAGGATGCTGTGGCCTGCCTGCTGCATCTCCTCCTCCAGCATCTGGACTCCCCAAGCAACTTTGCCAGGATCCTCTTCGTGGACTTCAGCTCCGCCTTCAACTCCCTACAGAAGCATCTACTGATCCGGAAACTACACCAGCTCAACATCCCCCCTCAGCTGATCCACCTCACCCACAACTTCCTCACCGACCGATTGCAAGCAGTAAGGGTGGGCTCAAGCACATCCCCGATGCTTACCATCAACACCGGGGTCCCACAGGGATGTGTGTTGAGCCCTTTCCTGTACACACTCTACACCAATGACTGCCGTAGCATCTCACCCACCACTACATACTAAAAATACTCAGATGACACAGCCATTCTCGCACTCCTCTCCAACAGTCAATACATCCTGGACTATCATAACACAGTCAAACATTTCACAGAGTCATGCACAGCCAGTTATCTGAAAATCAATGTCAATAAAACAAAAGAAATATGGTTCAACCCCCCCTCACCTCAGAACCCCATCATCATAAACACACAAACAGTTAAAACAGTTGACACTTTCAAATACCTGGGCGTAACCTTGGACAATAAACTCATCTTTGATCAGCACACCACGGACATTCAAAAAAGAAGTCAACAAAGACTGTCAGCCATCCGAAAACTTAAAGGACTATACGTTGCACCTCATCTCCTGTTATTACTTTACCAAAGCATTGTTCAACCCATCCTTCTGTACTGTTCCACATGTTTTTTCACCATACTTTCTGTAACCAACCGGACCAAACTCACACGCATTACAAACATAGCAGCTAAAATCATCGGCCTACCCACACCCAACATTTCAGACTTAAACCACAGGTCCATCACCCGACTGGCAAAAACAATAGTCCAGGATATCACTCACCCACTACACCAATACATAATCCCACTACCATCAGGGCGCAGGTACAGAACTATCAAATTCCGGAGGGCCCGCCTCAGGAAAAGCCTTATCCCTGCAGCTATAGCCGCCCTTAACAGCAGGCCCGGCCGACCCGTCTGAGAAGCCTGTAAATGTGTTAGTCTTGTATGATGTCTTTTTGTTATTTTGTGTGTGTGTGATGTGTAATGTCTAGTGTTTAAATGTACGGCAGTGACAATGAATTTCCCCAAGGGGACCAATAAATCTAAATCTAAAAAAATCTAAAAATCTAATCTAAACAACAAGTAATGGCCAACGCATTTACATATTATTTAAATAAAGTCCAACCAACGCTTTAGGTTGAATTAAGAAAAAACTATTATTTTTTTTTACATTCAAGAAATTGTCTAAAGTACAGTAACCAAAATTTCAACTGTAGATTTACCTGTTGACATTTGCTTTTGTTTTTCAACATGACATAATACAACATTAATATCATCAACCATTGTCATCATGACATAGAATACAACAAAGTTAAGTGTAAGATGATTACTTTGACTTTCTAGCGCTCATCCAATCCCCAGTTAGAACTCAGCATAAAAGCATTCTTGGCCTTACAGACAATCAGACAATATACAATTATTTTGAAAACTACACATTTCTCTTACTCCTGTGTTAAAAAAAATTCCACAAACAAGGAGACTGAAGAGGATGGAGGATTATACAAAACAAATATTTTAGAATTACGCCGACTCACATTAAGGGTGAAACATTCAAAAGGAGTATTCCATTCTATCTCTGTATTAGAACTTCTCTTTACTAAATTTCATGACTCCATTTACTGGTATTTTTAAAGCAGAAATATTAAAATATATCCAATATTTTTACTGCTATGTTTTAGCGCAGCAAAGTTTCCGTTAAACAAAGCTATAGTCATATATAAATCAAGTTAATATTTGAATTAAGAATTAGATCTTATTTGAACTGATGCTCCTCATGTTAAAATAACCACTCAGAATATATTTAGGCCTGGACTTAATGTCTCATATTTACAGTCTAAAATTGTCCCTTTGTCTGTTTACCTTCCAGATGATCTGTGGACTTACGGTGACCAGGAGTTGGCGGGGTGGCATCCGAGTTGTTGAGACTGGGTCGGGTGGTTGCTTCAATGGTTGTGTTCGGCCAGGTAGTAGTTTGGTTGCCATTGGAAGTACCGTTGGTTGTTGGTCTGATAGTGATGGTGGTCGGCCATGATGTCGCTTGGCTGTTATCACCAGAGATGGTTGTATTGAGGTCTGGATAGAAAGTAGAATGAACAAGCACAAAGTTAAAAGTGCTTAACACAAATACATTGATAAATGGGTTTGTAGGTCTGTGTGAGGGTTGATAACTGGACCTAGATTCTGTTTGTACATCACCACATAGCAGCTGAAACAGTAACGTGCTAATTACATAGCATGGATCAATATAAGGGACAATTAGGCTTCTGATGAGAAACATCTACATTAGGGGTGTGACGATTAGTTTTAATAACAATTTGATAAAAATCATAATTTGTGGTCAGTGATACAATTCAAGGACGATATATATTTTTTAGAACGATACGATACAAAACGATTCAAGTAAGTAGAAATCGATGCAGTAACTTTTTAGCAAAAAAGAAGTCAGTGTGACTGTCAAATAAATACTGGATACTGGACACTGCAGGTGAAATTTCCAATATTCCCGTTCGTTCTTGTAAGGAAATCATGTATGAATGAATTATACATACAAACAAGCAAGTAAACAACAAGTAATGGCCAATACATTTACATATTATTTAAATAAAGTCCAACCAACGCTTTAGGTTGAATTAAGAAAAAACTATTATTATTTTTTACATTCAAGAAATTGTCTAAAGTACAGTAACCAAAATTTCAACTGTAGATTTACATGTTGACGTTTGCCTTTGTTTTTCAAGATGACATAATACAACATTAATATCATCAACCATTGTCATCATGACATAGAATATAACAAAGTTAAGTGTAAGATGATTACTTTGACTTTCTAGCGCTCATCCAATCCCCAGTTAGAACTCAGCATAAAAGCATTCTTGGCCTTACAGACAGTCAGACAATATACAATTATTTTAAAAACTACACATTTCTCTTACTCCTATGTTAAAAAAAAATCCACAAACTAGGAGACTGAAGAGGATGGAGGATTATACAAAACAAATATTTTAGAATTACGCCGACTCACATTAAGGGTGAAACATTCAAAAGGAGTATTCCATTCTATCTCTGTATTAGAACTTCTCTTTACTAAATTTCATGACCCCATTTACTGGTATTTTTAAAGCAGAAATATTCAAATATATCCAATATTTTTACTGCTATGTTTTAGCGCAGCAAAGTTTCTGTTAAACAAATATATAGTCATATATAAATCAAGTTAATATATGAAATATGAATTAGATCTTATTTGAACTGATGCTCCTCATGTTTAAATAACCACTCAGAATATATTTAGGTCTGGACTTAATGTCTCATATTTACAGTCTAAAATTGTCCCTTTGTCTGTTTACCTTCCAGATGATCTGTGGACTTACTGTGACCAGGAGTTGGCGGGGTGGGGTCCAGGTTGTTGAGACTGGGTCGGGTGGTTGCTTCAATGGTTGTGTTCGGCCAGGTAGTAGTTTGGTTGCCATTGGAAGTACCGTTGGTTGTTGGTCTGATAGTGATGGTGGTCGGCCATGATGTCGCTTGGCTGTTATCACCAGAGATGGTTGTATTGAGGTCTGGATAGAAAGTAGAATGAACAAGCACAAAGTTAAAAGTGCTTCACACAAATAAATTGATAAATGGGTTTGTTGGTTTGTGTGGGGGTTGACAACTGGACCTAGGTTCTGTTGTAGATCACCACATGGCAGCTGAAACAGTAACGTGCTAATTACATAGCATGGATCAATATAAGGGACAATTAGACTTCTGGTGAGAAACATCTACATTAGGGGTGTGACGATTAGTTTTAATAACAATTTGATAAAAATCATAATTTGTGGTCAGCGATACGATTCAAGGACGATATATTTTTTTTCGAACTATACGATACAAAACGATTCAAGTAAGTAGAAAACGATGCAGTAACTTTTTTAGCAAAAAAGAAGTCAAGCAGTGTGACTGTCAAGTAAATACTGGATACTGGACACTGCAGGTGAAGTTTCCAATATTCCCGTCCGTTCTTGAAAGGAAATCATGCATGAATAAATTATACATACAAACAAGCAAGTAAACTGGAGAAACTGCTGCTTCACATCATCCTTCCAGTTGTCACCCCACACCTGGACCCCCTCCAATTTGCCTACAGGGCCAGGAGGGGCACAGAGGATGCTGTGGCCTGCCTGCTGCATCTCCTCCTCCAGCATCTGGACTCCCCAAGCAACTTTGCCAGGATCCTCTTCGTGGACTTCAGCTCCGCCTTCAACTCCCTACAGAAGCATCTACTGATCCGGAAACTACACCAGCTCAACATCCCCCCTCAGCTGATCCACCTCACCCACAACTTCCTCACCGACCGATTGCAAGCAGTAAGGGTGGGCTCAAGCACATCCCCGATGCTTACCATCAACACCGGGGTCCCACAGGGATGTGTGTTGAGCCCTTTCCTGTACACACTCTACACCAATGACTGCCGTAGCATCTCACCCACCACTACATACTAAAAATACTCAGATGACACAGCCATTCTCGCACTCCTCTCCAACAGTCAATCCATCCTGGACTATCATAACACAGTCAAACATTTCACAGAGTCATGCACAGCCAGTTATCTGAAAATCAATGTCAATAAAACAAAAGAAATATGGTTCAACCCCCCCTCACCTCAGAACCCCATCATCATAAACACACAAACAGTTAAAACAGTTGACACTTTCAAATACCTGGGCGTAACCTTGGACAATAAACTCATCTTTGATCAGCACACCACGGACATTCAAAAAAGAAGTCAACAAAGACTGTCAGCCATCCGAAAACTTAAAGGACTATACGTTGCACCTCATCTCCTGTTATTACTTTACCAAAGCATTGTTCAACCCATCCTTCTGTACTGTTCCACATGTTTTTTCACCATACTTTCTGTAACCAACCGGACCAAACTCACACGCATTACAAACATAGCAGCTAAAATCATCGGCCTACCCACACCCAACATTTCAGACTTAAACCACAGGTCCATCACCCGACTGGCAAAAACAATAGTCCAGGATATCACTCACCCACTACACTAATACATAATCCCACTACCATCAGGGCGCAGGTACAGAACTATCAAATTCCGGAGGGCCCGCCTCAGGAAAAGCCTTATCCCTGCAGCTATAGCCGCCCTTAACAGCAGGCCCGGCCGACCCGTCTGAGAAGCCTGTAAATGTGTTAGTCTTGTATGATGTCTTTTTGTTATTTTGTGTGTGTGTGATGTGTAATGTCTAGTGTTTAAATGTACGGCAGTGACAATGAATTTCCCCAAGGGGACCAATAAATCTAAATCTAAAAAAATCTAAAAATCTAATCTAAACAACAAGTAATGGCCAACGCATTTACATATTATTTAAATAAAGTCCAACCAACGCTTTAGGTTGAATTAAGAAAAAACTATTATTTTTTTTTACATTCAAGAAATTGTCTAAAGTACAGTAACCAAAATTTCAACTGTAGATTTACCTGTTGACATTTGCTTTTGTTTTTCAACATGACATAATACAACATTAATATCATCAACCATTGTCATCATGACATAGAATACAACAAAGTTAAGTGTAAGATGATTACTTTGACTTTCTAGCGCTCATCCAATCCCCAGTTAGAACTCAGCATAAAAGCATTCTTGGCCTTACAGACAATCAGACAATATACAATTATTTTGAAAACTACACATTTCTCTTACTCCTGTGTTAAAAAAAATTCCACAAACAAGGAGACTGAAGAGGATGGAGGATTATACAAAACAAATATTTTAGAATTACGCCGACTCACATTAAGGGTGAAACATTCAAAAGGAGTATTCCATTCTATCTCTGTATTAGAACTTCTCTTTACTAAATTTCATGACTCCATTTACTGGTATTTTTAAAGCAGAAATATTAAAATATATCCAATATTTTTACTGCTATGTTTTAGCGCAGCAAAGTTTCCGTTAAACAAAGCTATAGTCATATATAAATCAAGTTAATATTTGAATTAAGAATTAGATCTTATTTGAACTGATGCTCCTCATGTTAAAATAACCACTCAGAATATATTTAGGCCTGGACTTAATGTCTCATATTTACAGTCTAAAATTGTCCCTTTGTCTGTTTACCTTCCAGATGATCTGTGGACTTACGGTGACCAGGAGTTGGCGGGGTGGCATCCGAGTTGTTGAGACTGGGTCGGGTGGTTGCTTCAATGGTTGTGTTCGGCCAGGTAGTAGTTTGGTTGCCATTGGAAGTACCGTTGGTTGTTGGTCTGATAGTGATGGTGGTCGGCCATGATGTCGCTTGGCTGTTATCACCAGAGATGGTTGTATTGAGGTCTGGATAGAAAGTAGAATGAACAAGCACAAAGTTAAAAGTGCTTAACACAAATACATTGATAAATGGGTTTGTTGGTCTGTGTGAGGGTTGATAACTGGACCTAGATTCTGTTTGTACATCACCACATAGCAGCTGAAACAGTAACGTGCTAATTTCATAGCATGGATCTATATAAGGGACAATTAGACTTCTGATGAGAAACATCTACATTAGGGGTGTGACGATTAGTTTTAATACCAATTTGATAAATTTCATAATTTGTGGTCGGTGATACAATTCAAGGACGATATATTTTTTTTTAGAACGATACGATACAAAACGATTCAAGTAAGAAGAAATCGATGCAGTAACTTTTTAGCAAAAAAGAAGTCAAGCAGTGTGACTGTCAAATAAATACTGGATACTGGACACTGCAGGTGAAGTTTCCAATATTCCCGTTCGTTCTTGAAAGGAAATCATGCATGAATGAATTATACACACAAACAAGCAAGTAAACAACAAGTAATGGCCAATGCATTTACATATTATTTAAATAAAGTCCAACCAACACTTTAGAATGAATTAAGAAAAAAAAGAAAAAAATTTACATTCAAGAAATTGTCTAAAGTACAGTAACCAAAATTTCAACTGTAGATTTACCTGTTGACGTTTGCTTTTGTTTTTCAACATGAAATAATACACCATTAATATCAAACAAAGTGCAACCAACATCTCTTCACAGTAAATTAACCTGAGAAATTTCAGGTTAAATGAGCAGTGGTTTGATCTGCTACTACTCTCATTTTAATAAACAGGCCGAGAAAAGATCACAACAAATGCAAACTCCACAACACAACAACATGAAGCCACAACACAACAACTTTCACCTACAACATGATTGCAAAAGCTACAACAAATACAAATGCGACAACACAACAACTAAAAGCCAAAACACAATAAAAAAGACATGAAGGAATTGATGGACCACAATGGCTGAGGCAGAAAGTTGAAAACGGTGTTATGAACAAAGTTGGAAAAGTCAACAACTTTTTCAGTCATAAATAACTTTTTTTTCTTTTTCATGAACACTAACACTCTATGTTCATTCCACCGTTTTCAATCTTCCGCCTCGGCCACTTGGTCCGTCGACGAAAGTTGCTCCGTGGCTTAAAGTTGTGTTATGGTTTTATGTTATTGTGTTGTGGCGTTTGTTTTTGTTGTGGCTTTGGGCTGAAAGTTGTTGTGTTGTGGCTTTCGTCTTTATGTTTTTGTTTTGTGGCGTTTGCATTTGTTCTGACGTTTCCTGGCCACCGTACGTATCTGCCTTTTTTGTTTTGATGACTGATGGCCACAGACGGGCAGACAGACTTGAGTAACATTTAACGTCCTCATTGTCAAATTTTAAACTTCATATAAAGTCTGCCATTCTTACATCCAATGTTTTCTTTTCTTAGTATCAATAATGTCGACTGACTGCCTTTTAAAACGATGTTAGAGCAATATATATTTTCCGGAAGGTCAACATTCCGAGCACGGATCGATGGAGTTGAATCTTAGGAACATAAATTGATAGATCATTCTATGGATGAATGGTTACACCCCTAATCTACATCAATGTGCCAATCAACCACATGTGTCTTTCTCACCTTCACCGCTCGCGTTGCTCAGGATGCTTCTGCTCTCCAGCTCGGTGACGATGTCCTCCTTGACGCCAGTCAGCTGAAACACACATTCGTACTTGCCCTCCATGTCGGCCGTCACGTTCAGGTCCACAGACATCTGGAAGGTTCCGTCTTGGAGCATTTCTCCGTGGTCCACGCCCTCGTGCAGCTTCTCGCCGTCTTTCCTCCAAAACATGACTGCTTTGTTGGGGTAGAAACCTGTTGCGTTGCAGCTGACCGGAGAAGATGGTGTCTCCTGGAGTAGGGACACCTTTGGAAGCTCTGCACAGGAAGTGAGGTCATGTATGAACAGAGGACAATATGGAGAGAAGGTGTGGGAGGAGTAAATATGGACGGAAAGGGAGAAAATAGGAAGAGTATAAAGAGAGTGTAGTTTGTAATGCTAATAATGTTGCTATAGAGAACATGCTAACATGGTTCCAAAGGTGAAAGTAAAAGGTGAGGTTCTACCTGTTCTCGTTAAGATGCTCACAAACATCTTCAAGTTAGAAGGACACTCCTCAGTGTAGAACTTGAAGGTGTCTGGGGGAGCTTTGTCATCGTCCCAGATCAGTTTGATGTGATCCCCTTGTTCTTTTGCTGCGGTCCATCTCCTAATCGGCGTGTAGTCTTGGAAAAGTCCCAAGTCTTCCAAATACCAACCTGTGACCTCATCAGTCTCATCATTCCATTTACATCCAGAAACCCACATAGCAATGTGAAAACCTGAGAGAGTAACAAGACATAGTTATGTGAAACTTGATTCGTTTTACTGGCTCAAGTTCTTATGAGTCACTCACTAAAGTGTCTATTGGGGTACTTCTTTCACTAAAGTGTCTATTGGGGTACTTCTTTCACTTAAGTTACTCGTCACAAAGGCATGTGCAGAAACTTGCACATATGCAACAAGTTCCCCCCTTGGACTCGAGTCTTGATCAATTACTCGGGAGTCAGTGAAACTCGGTAAAATCTGTACATTTTAGTGTTTGCCAAGTAACCTTAAGTCAGTAAAACTTGAGCCTTCACAGAGTCAGAGAAACATGCCAAATGAGCAAGTGAATTAATTGTATTGTTGAGCTTATGAT
This sequence comes from Nerophis lumbriciformis, assembly GCF_033978685.3. Taxonomy (NCBI): domain Eukaryota; kingdom Metazoa; phylum Chordata; class Actinopteri; order Syngnathiformes; family Syngnathidae; genus Nerophis; species Nerophis lumbriciformis. Next base: position 11,809,535 of record NC_084574.2, read on the forward strand.
TCCGCCTGGGCAGGAAGGAGAACAAGGAGCCGTTAGAGACATGGACCAGATTTGTAGCTTTGCACAATTAATGACATGTTACCTTTTTTAATCTAGCTCGCAGTAGCAGGTATAAGTAAGGGAACGGGTGAATTGAGACGATTTAGTATCAAGTATTGAAGGAGTCATTCATAACCTGCACATTACTAACACAAAGTGTTGTAAAGCAAAGGAAAACCTCAACACCATAACACAGAGATACACACACACACACACACACACACACACAAATCATGTTTTTTCATAGGTCATTCTAGGATAGACAGAGACAAGATATATGTGCAATAATGTGTGCGTTTTACAAATAATGTGTGCGTATTACAAAGTATTAAAATAGAACATCAAACATAACTTAACAGTTGAAAGTTCAACATAAACAAACCTTCAGTTCGATTCAAAATCTTCAAATTAGCTTCAAATCTGTTTGTGTGGAACTGCTCACGAGCAACAGCCTTCTCGGTCTCTCTCTGCCAGTACTGAGGATCTTCTGCTGTGATTTTTCTCATCCAGTCCTGTACCGGTACTACTTGTCTGCTCGTGTTGCTGCTGTAGGAGTAAATGTATGCGTTACCCATACCACCGTCCTCATAATAGTCGAAGGGCTTTGAATCTCGATAGTCCGCCACTCGTGCATGCCACAGAGTGTAATTCACTAAAAGAAGAAAAAAAAACATGTTATTTATTTACATTTTATTTCATGTTCAACAGTCTTTTAAGCAGTTTAGTCTTCAGTCAAGTCCTGATGTGCACTGCTAGATCCATCCATCCATCCATCCATCCATCCATCCATCTTCTTCCGCTCATCTGAAGTAGGGCTGCAGCCTAAGCAGAGAAGCACAGACTTTCCTCTCCCCAGCTACTTTCTTCCAGCTCTTCCCGGGGGATCTCGAGGCGTTCCCAGGCCAGCTGGGAGTCATAGTCTCTCCGCCGTGGCCTGGGTCTTCTCCGTGGTGTCCTACTGGTCGGACGCGCCCTAAACACTCCCCGAGGGAGGCGTTATGGGGCCACTCTGATCAGATGCCTGAGCCACATCATCTGGCTCCTCGATGTGGAGGATCAGCAGATTTACTCTGAGTTCCTCCTGAATGACAGAGCTTCTCACCGTATCTCTAAGGGAGAGCCCCGCCTCCCGGCGAAGGAAACTCATTTCGGCTGTTTGTACAGTATTTTGTATATTGTACAGGATTGCTTATTGTTCTTATTGGATAGTAGTCTGTTTATTTCAATTACTATTTTTGTTTATCTTTATTACTACTTGTGTGATTTATTTGTATTCCATATTTGTTTCCACTACTGCACCTTAAGTTGGAGTCCTTAATCTCGTTATATGCAAATATAATGACAATAAAGTCCATTCTATTCTTGTACCCGTGATCTTGTCCTTTGGGTCATCACCCAAAGCTCATGACCATAGGTGAGGATGGGGACTTAGATCGACCGGTAAATTGAGAGCTTTGCCTTTACTTAGCTCCTTCTTCACCATGACGGACCGATACAGGGTCCACATCACTGCAGACGCTGCACCGATCCGCCTGTCGATCTCTTCCCTCGCTCGTGAACAAGCCTCGGAGGTACTTGAACTCCTCCACTTGGGGCAGGATCTTCTCCCCAACCTGGAGATGGCACTCCACCCTTTTCCGGGCGAGAACCATGGACTCGGTTAATTGTTTTCCCAGTCGTTTCACACTCAGCCGTGAACCGATTATTATTATTTTATTTTTAATTGGTCATCTGTGTTTTGTTGAGTTTGTACATGTGGAAAATATATAAAAACAATTTTTTTAAATGGGGGTTGAATATTTTTTTTTACTAATTTCATTTGTGAATAAATATGTTACATTTATGACACATTTCCATTGGAGAATGAAACAAAATTAATATACTGAATACCTATTTTTTTTAAATGAAGTTAAAATACTGTAGGTTATGTATTTGTTAATATTTTGTTTACTTGTTTCTTATATCCAAAATGAAAATGGTATAATAATATTAATAATATTAGTTATAATAATGATGATAATAATACCGGTAATACCATTGAACATGTCCGGAGGAGTAAAAATAAGCTACACTAAACTAATGCTGCCACTTCCATCCTTCCATTTTCTACCGCTTATTCCCTTTGGGGTCGCCGGGGGCGCTGGAGCCTATCTCAGCTACAATCGGGCGGAAGGCGGGGTACACCCTGGACAAGTCGCCACCTCATCGCAGGGCCAACACAGATAGACAGACAACATTCACACTCACATCCACACACTAGGGCCAATTTAGTGTTGCCAATCAACTTATCCCCAGGTGCATGTCTTTGGAGGTGGGAGGAAGCCGGAGTACCCGGAGGGAACCCACGCAGTCACGGGGAGAACATGCAAACTCCACACAGAAAGATCCCGAGCCCGGGATTGAACCCAAGACTACTCAGGACCTTCGTATTGTGAGGCAGATGCACTAACCCCTCTACAACCGTGAAGACTTGTTAAACAAAATTCAACTAAATACAAAACATAAAATTGCAAAGCTTTTGTGTTTAATTGTTTTTCAAATTAAAACAGCTTGCAGGTAATTCTTCAATAAAGAATTCTACAATAAATACAGTGATCAAATAAGGCCTGGGTCTACTGTCCTGTCACTAGGGGGCGCTGTTTGGCATGCACTGTGATCAAGTTGCAAACACCTCCTTTAACTTGCTTGGGACAATCATGCTTTCCTTAAGTCACTAATGTCCCCTCCTCCTTTGTGGATGCTTCAACTTCAAACTGCTGCCTCATCACGTCGCTGTCGTCCTTCCTGACTTGTTTCTACCCCACCACTCCCACTTTCCCTCATCCACTCCCTCCTCCTCCTCTCTGTCCTTCTCCATCACCCTGATTAGCATTCTCAGCAGCAACAAAATCAAAGGAATTTTTTCAAACAAAGTTGCTAATAACTTGTTACTACTCAGCTTAAGAATTTACCTCCCACTTTCTTATCTCCTCTTAGTGCCACCCTATCTAGCTCTGTTTTGGCGGGGAAAGGGTGTGGGGGGGGGGGGGGGGGGGGCGGGGGGGGGGGGTGAGGATGTATATCAACATTAGTAATACAATACCCAATTAAAATTGTCTGTGACACCCATAGCTAATGCAATAAGGAGCATCTTCCCATAGTCAAGCTGAAGCTTTAATATATTTTACCAAACAATTCCATCCATCCATCCATTTTCTACCGCTTGTCCCTTTTTGGGGTGGCGGGGGCGCTGGAGCCTATCTCAGCTGCATCCGGGCGGACGGCGGGGTACACCCTGGACAAGTCGCCGACTCATCACAGGGCCAACACAGATAGACAGACAACATTCACACTCACATTCACACACTAGGGACCATTTAGTGTTGTTAATCAACCTATCCCCAGGTGCATGTCTTTGGAGGTGGGAGGAAGCCGGAGTACCCGGAGGGAACCCACACAGTCACGGGGAGAACATGCAAACTCCACACAGAAAGATCCCGAGCCCGGGATTGAACTCAGGACTACTCAGGTCCTTCATATTCATTCAATGAAATTGATGTCAAAAGACAATGACTAGCAGATTTATGACAATATACATGACAACCGTTTTTAATGGCATAAAGTTAGATAAAAATAGCAAATGTTACAAAGAAGTTGACAAAGTGGTAAAGAAAAATGGCTTACCTGACACCACACTGTGCATTTGCACGGCCAGAAGAAAGAAGACAATCATATTCATGATGTCTGTTGTCCTCTGGCAGGTTGTCTGAATGACTCGCAAACCACTCGGTAGATGGAGGTCATACCTGTGAAAGCTCCTCCTCTCGCAGCCTGGTGTCTTCCCCATTCTGGTGTTGTCACCCTTATCCTGACGTCAGATATCTGCCACCCAGGACTTCAGAAGGAAAGACAATAGAAAGGTGGACATACAAAATGTGACATTAACAAAAGTAGTTTTTTTTTTTAAACAAAAAAAAATGTTCTTCCATATAACCCTGCACAGTCTCAACCTGGAGGGAAGGTTAAAAAAAATGACCCCAGGGATGAGGTGCAGGATAGGGGAAGGTTTGGAGGCCATTCAGGTCCATCACCGTGCAGGTCCAGTTCATGACCAGTCGGCACCTGGTGGCAACTGGAACCTCCAGTACCAGCTAGCAGAAGGGAAAAGCTGGGTCATAACACCTTTATAATTTTTTTAGATTAAAATGTACTGATCTGGATGATGTATCTGCTGTACAGATTTACTTTATAAAGGATAAGTGTGAGATACTTCTCTTGTTACATTATTAGTATTTACTTCATTAAATGTTTGGTGCAACAGGAGGACTTAGAAAGAAGAAGAAAAAAGACTTGTGGGGTACAATACTGAGAGGACACAACAACAAAAGGGCAGATACATTATTTACAAATATGATACCAGAATTAATTAAAAAAGCAATGTAAACAGTTATAATACAGTAAGTATATATATATATATATATATATATATATATATATATACAGTAGAGCGCAAAGGTATTCATACCCCTGGCAAATAAAGTCAATTTTATTCAACCAGCAAGTTTTTTTCTTGATTGGAACTGACTCAGGTGTCTTCCAGAAGATAATAAAACGACGTACACGAGGCATAATTGTGGAAAATAAAGTTTGTCAGCTTTTATTTACATTTGAACAAAAAGTGGCATGTCCAAAATCATTAATACCCTTCTCAATAATCAACAGAAAAAAAGCCATATTTGGGCTATTACAGAGATCAAACGCTTCCTATAAATGCTGACCAGCTTTTTGCATGTCTCCACTAGTATTTTTACCCATTTATCTTTAGCGATGAGCCCCAACTCTTCCAGGTTGGAGGGTCTTCTTGCCATCAACCTGATCTTTAGCTTCCTCCACAGATTCTTCATTGGATTCACTATTTCTTCACCACTTTTGCAGTGTGTTTTGGGTCGTTGTTGTGTTGAAATGTCAACTGGGGTCCAAGGGCAAGGTTCTCTGCAGACTACCTTATGTTGTTGTTGAGAATCTCGATGTATTGCTCTTGTTTCATGGTGCCATTTACTGTGATTAGGTTCCCTGGTCCATTAGTTTAAAAACACCCCTAAAGCATTAGGTTCCCACCACCGTGTTTGACAGTAGGAATGGTGTTCTTAGAGATGAAGTTTCTTTTTTTTTTACACCAAATGAAGCATACGTCATTGTGGCCAAACAATTCAATTTATGTTCCACCTGACCATTAAACAGAAGACCTGAAATCTTCTTCTTTGTCCAGATGAGCATTTGCAAAGGCCAAGGAGGCTCTAGTGCAGAGGTGTCCAAAGTGCGGCCCGGGGGCCATTTGCCCCACACAGGTAATTTTTTAACGGCCCCACGACACATTCTAAAAATACGATAAAAAACAAAACAAAACATAAAAAGTGGTATAAAAGAGCAAACAGGTGAAATGTAAGAAGACAATGTTGCATTGTTGACTCTAATAACATAAGTTGCCATGCAGACTTTCTTTCTTTAAAAAATAATAATGAATCAAAATCAATGTCATTATGAATTATTGACCTATTCAAGGCTTCAATAACGTCACATTAAATATTCCACTTTGAGATATTTTTTGGGGAAAATGTTGCATATTTTGTGTTTGTGATGAGGTGGCGACTTGTCCAGGGTGTACCCCGCCTTCCGCCCGATTGTAGCTGGGATAGGCTCCAGCACCCCCCGCGACCCCAAAAGGGATAAGCGGTAGGAAATGGATGGATGGATGGATTTTGTGTTTGCCATATAAAAAAACTTTTTTTTTTTTTTTTTAAAGAAGGGCCTAAAACGAACAAACAAAAAACATAAACAACAATATAACTTATAATTGACGGATAGATCTGAAGTTGATCTCAAGATTATTGTGTTAAAAGTAAAAAAAATGTATAAATTATTTTTTAACACTTTAATGAGTTAGTGGGACTTTTGTTTTTTTAAGTGTCATTGCTCCAAAAATAATAATTAATTAAAATCAATGTTGTTTTGAGTTATTGACCTTTTTAAGGCTCCAATTATTATATAATCTCAAATATTCCACTTAAAAATTTTATTGGGTGAAAATATTGCATATTTTGTGTTTTTTCCATAAAAAACAGGATTTTCTTTGACAAAAAGGGCACACAACTTAAATCCTTAACGTTATAATGACAGCTAGACCTAATGTTGATCTAGAGATTTAAACCTTGAGTAATAATAATAATAATAATAATAATAATAATAATAATAATACATGTTTTATATATATTTTTGACCAAAACCATTTGGGGTCCCTGGGATCAAGCCTGAGTGGAGACCTAAATGTATATTTTTTATACATATATTGTATTGGTTTTTGAAATAAAAAATATCAAAATGGCCCCCGCTTGCTTTGATTTTTCAGTGTGCGGCCCTCAGTGGAAAAAGTTTGGCCACCCCTGTTCTAGTGTGACTTACCAGGAGAAGGGGTGTCCTCCATGGTCTGCATCCATGGAACCCAGCATTGTGCAGTGTTCATTGGACTGTCTGCCTTGAGATGTTGCCACCAGTGGAGCCCAGATTTACCAGATTCATTCTTTTTCACCTCTCTCACTATCCTCCTGGCCAGCACAGGTGTCACTTTTGGCTTCCGGCCTCTGAGATTTTCCACAGTGCATTTTATTTTCTAATAATACTTTGCATTGTAGCCACTGGAACTTGAAAACATTTAGATATGGCCTTGTAGCCCTTTCCTGACTTGTGATCAGCCACAATGTGCAGCCACAAGTCCTCAGTGAGTTCTTTGGTCCGAGGCATGACTGTCCACAAACCAACTGCAGATGATTAGGATGCTTTAGAATTTAGAATGTTATAGAACATTTAATTTTCCCATGGTGTGTGACAATTTGCTAAGACTATGAATAATTTTAAACATGCCACTTTTTGTCTAATTTAATGTAAATAAAACCTGATATAAATTTTTATCCAACAATGATGTCTCTTGTACATTGTTTTATTATCTTCTGGAGGATGCCTTTGTTATTTCCAATCAAGACAAAACTTTCTGGTTGAATAAAAGTAACTTTATGTCAAAATTTGCTAGGGGTATGAATAATTTTGTGCTTGACTGTATATATATATATATATATATATATATATATATATATATATATATATATATATCCAATATTACCTACATCAATACAACAATATTAACACATAATAATAATTATGTTTATCTCTATTAGCACCATTACCATCAACTCAAATGGAGCAATAACAATATTGATAAAGAATGATAATATTTTACTTTTATTATCACTATTACTATAAATTCAAACAGAGCAATAAATATATTAGATTAAAAGTATTTTTATAAGAGAAAGAAGGGGAAAATTTAAAAAAGAATGGAGATAAATATATAAACTTTTAAATTGTAACGATTAGAGATGTTAAATGTTTATCGATACAATACCCTAATTGATATTCCTCATTGATACAGGTATTTATCAAAACTCTATTATTTGTGGAAATGTGACATGTGAAAAAATGCATTTTGATTAGCATTCATAGTAGCTCAAGAGGTTGAACACCTCCAACATGATGAAGTCAACTATGTGTGCAGTGCAAGGTGAGATGCAGTGATGTCATCTTCTTGTAAAGACCACACAGATCCATCACTCTGTTTCTATTCATTACAATTACACTCCGATGGAAATAATATGTATATATGGCATGCATGTGTAAAACACACACCTTTTACATGATGTATCATATCAAAAAAACATATAAATCAATACAATCACTAAGCATGTTATGTGGGTGTGCGTTTTGTAACCACGGGCATGGTTGTTTGTGTTTATGTTGCACACGGACGTATTTGAGTGACGGACCGAAAATCATATTGACTGTTGACAGCTACCGATGCATGTGTGTGTGGTGTGTATTACATTAAAGGCCTACTGAAATGCGATTGTCTTATTTAAACGGGGATAGCAGGTCCATTCTATGTGTCATACTTGATCATTTCGCGATATTGCCATATTTTTGCTGAAAGGATTTAGTAGAGAACATCTACGATAAAGTTCGCAACTTTTGGTCGCTGATAAAAAAGCCTTGCCTGTACCGGAAGTAGCAGACAAGTAGCGTGACGTCACAGGTTGTGGAGCTCCTCACATCTGCACATTGTTTACAATCATGGCCACCAGCAGCGAGAGCGATTCGGACCGAGAAAGCGATGATTTCCCCATTAATTTGAGCGAGGATGCAAGATTTGTGGATGAGGAACGTGAGCGTGAAGGACTAGAGGGCAGTGGGAGCGATTCAGATAGGGAAGATGCTGTGAGAGGCGGGTGGGACCTGATATTCAGCTGGGAATGACTAAAAGAGTAAATAAACACAAGACATATATATACTCTATTAGCCACAACACAACCAGGCTTATATTCAATATGCCACAAATTAATCCCGCATAACAAACACCTCCCCCCTCCCATCCATATAACCCGCCAATACAACTCAAACACCTGCACAACACACTCAATCCCACAGCCCAAAGTACCGTTCACCTCCCCAAAGTTCATACAGCACATATATTTCCCCAAAGTACCCAAAGTTACGTACGTGACATGCACATAGTGGCACGCACGTACGGGCAAGCGATCAAATGTTTGGAAGCCGCAGCTGCATGCGTACTCACGGTACCGTGTCTGCGTATCCAACTCAAAGTCCTCCTGGTAAGAGTCTCTGTTGTCCCAGTTCTCCACAGGCCAATGGTAAAGCTTGACTGTCATCTTTCGGTAATGTTAACAATGAAACACCAGCTGTGTTTGTGTTGCTGCAGCCGGCCGCAATACACCGCTTCCCACCTACAGCTTTCTTCTTTGCTGTCTCCATCGTTCATTGAACAAATTGCAAAAGATTCACCAACACAGATGTCCAGAATACGAGACGTCACGCGCAGACGTCATCATACCGAGACGTTTTCAGCAGGATATTTCGCGCAAAATTTAAAATTGCACTTTAAAGTTAAAGTACCAATGATTGTCACACACACACTAGGTGTGGCGAGATTATTCTCTGCATTTGACCCATCACCCTTGATCACCCCCTGGGAGGTGAGGGGAGCAGTGGGCAGCAGCGGTGGCCGCGCCCGGGAATCATTTTGGTGATTTAACCCCCAATTCCAACCCTTGATGCTGAGTGCCAAGCAGGGAGGTAATGGGTCCCATTTTTATAGTCTTTGGTATGACTCGGCCGGGATTTGAACTCACAACCTACCGATCTCAGGGCGGACACTCTAACCACTAGGCCACTGAGTTAGTAAGCTAACCCGGCCGTATTGGCATGTGTTGCAATGTTAAGATTTCATCATTGATGTATAAACTATCAGACTGCGTGGTCAGTAGTAGTGGGTTTCAGTAGGCCTTTAATAAAAAGACTCAGCGAGCAAGTATAATGCTCAATCGTCCAGTTGGAAGTCAAGATACAGAAGGAACTGAAACACATTCAAGCAAAATGCGGCGCAATGGAGTGACGTCAGACGGCAACCAGAGACCTGTCAGTCACAGTGGATGTTATCTTGCTTCAAAGCAACTTTATGGATTATTATATTACCTCGATTTTCACTTTTTTGAGTGGATTAACATTGGCTTGTGGATTTATGGATCGCTAGGAAGACGGTTGATAAAATGTGAAGTGAATTATATTTATATAGCGCTTTTCTCTAGTGACTCAAAGCACTTTACATAGTGAAACCCAATATCTAAGTTACATTTAAACCAGTGTGGCTGGCACTGGGAGCAGGTGGGTAAAGTGGGGATTGAACCCGCAACCCTCAAGTTGCTGGCACAGCCGCTCTACCAACCGAGCTATACCGCCCCAATGTGGTCGTGACTTGTGAGTAAAGTGCGAATTGATATGTTACAAACTTTTTGTGTGGTGTTGCTTCCTTATTTGTCATTATTCAAAGCTGATTTTAATGTGTAGCAACGGCAGCTGAACTCAATGTAACAGTGTGTCATTATAACGTCAGTCAGCTGGAACAGAAAATAGCAATAACTGCATCGTTAGTCCAGAATCTTCACGGTTCTCATGGACCAACCTAATTAGGAACCCGGACCAAAAACTAGCGCTACTCGGTATACATCCCTACTTACGATAGTAATAAGAGTAAATCACGCTTAGTGGTGTGCTGTGTTTTTGGTCATGTGGATTTGTGTTCGTATGCATGTTAATGTGTACATTTGTACGTATAAATACGGTTCAACTCTGACTTGGGACTTCATCTACTCCGGCACCAAAGTTTGCTGCAGTGGAAAAAGGGCTTTTCTAGTTTATTACATGTAGTTTGCAATAAATCATGAACAGTGTGCTGCCTGAGAATTTATGGACCGAACAAAAGCATTTTACATAACTAATTAAATAATTAATTATATTAGAGAGGGCTAGCATCAAAGGGGTCTTGATTTGGGTTAAAAGCTACTTAACCTTCGAAGAGGATGTGATATTTGAAACTCAGAGAATACAACCTTAAACATAACTTGTGATGTACCTCAGTGGTCAATACTAGGACCAAAATGGTTCCACCTTTATATACAAACCCCGTTTCCATATGAGTTGGGAAATTGTGTTAGATGTAAATATAAACGGAATACAATGATTTGCAAATCCTTTTCAACCCATATTCAGTTGAATATGCTACAAAAACAACATATTTGATGTTCAAACTGCTAAACATTTTTTTTTGTGTAAATAATCATTAACTTTAGAATTTGATGCCAGCAACACGTGACAAAGAAGTTGGGAAAGGTGGCAATAAATACTGATAAAGTTGAGGAATGCTCATCAAACACTTATTTGGAACATCCCACAGGTGAACAGGCAAATTGGGAACAGGTGGGTGCCATGATTGGGTATAAAAGTAGATTCCATGAAATACTCAGTCATTCACAAACTAGGATGGGGCGAGGGTCACCACTTTGTCAACAAATGCGTGAGCAAATTGTTGAACAGTTTAAGAAAAACCTTTCTCAACCAGCTATTGCAAGGAATTTAGGGATTTCACCATCTACGGTCCGTAATATCATCAAAGGGTTCAGATAATCTGGAGAAATCACTGCACGTAAGCAGCTAAGCCCGTGACCTTTGATCCCTCAGGCTGTACTGCATCAACAAGTGACATCAGTGTGTAAAGGATATCACCACATGGGCTCAGGAACACCCACTGTCATTAACTGCAGTTGGTCGCTACATCTGTAAGTGCAAGTTAAAACTCTCCTATGCAAGGCGAAAACCGTTTATCAACAACACCCAGAAACGGCTTCGCTGGGCCTGAGCTCATCTAAGATGGACTGATACAAAGTGGAAAAGTGTTCTGTGGTCTGGCGAGTCCACATTTCAATTTGTTTTTGGAAACTGTGGACGTCGTGTCCTCCGGACCAAAGAGGAAAAGAACCATCCGGATTGTTCTCGGCGCAAAGTTGAAAAGCCAGCATCTGTGATGGTATGGGGGTGTATTAGTGCCCAAGACATGGGTAACTTACACATCTGTGAAGACGCCATTAATGCTGAAATGTACATACAGGTTTTGGAGCAACATATGTTGCCATCCAAGCAACATTACCATGGACACCCCTGCTTATTTCAGCAAGACAATGCAAAGCCACGTGTTACATCAACGTAGCTTCATAGTAAAAGAGTGCGGGTACTAGACTGGCCTGCCAGTAGTCCAGACCTGTCTCCCATTGAAAATGTGTGGCGCATTATGAAGCCTAAAATACCACAACGGAGACCCGCGGACTGTTGAACAACTTAAGCTGTACATCAAGCAAGAATGGGAAAAAATTTCACCTGAGAAGCTTAAAAAATGTGTCTCCTCAGTTCCCAAACATTTACTGAGTGTTGTTAAAAGGAAAGGCCATGTAACACAGTGGTGAACATGCCCTTTCCCAACTACTTTGGCACGTGTTGCAGCCATGAAATTCTAAGTTAATTATTATTTGCAAAAAAAAAAAAGTTTATGAGTTTGAACATCAAATATCTTGTCTTTGTAGTGCATTCAATTGAATATGGGTCGAAAAGGATTTGCAAATCATTGTATTCCATTTATATTTACATCTAACACAATTTCCCAACTCATATGGAAACGGGGTTTGTAAAAGACATCTGTAAAGTCACAAAGGACGTGTACTTAGTATTATTTTCAGATGATTTGACTATGTTTGGTTCAGGGGAGAGCTCAGTGGAGATAATAGGAGGGATGAATAACTGAAAACAATGGTTTGATTAAAAAAAACTCAATTGGAGTAAAACTAAAATAATGCTATTCAGAAAGGATACACAAGATATTCAAACACAAATACAAATAGATGCTATGGATATTGATAAAATGAAGGAAAACAAAAGTCTTGGTATAATAATAAATGACAAAAATGAACTAGAAATATTGCATTAGAAAAGTTCAACAAAACGTAGGGAGAAATATATAAATAAACAATAAAGGTAAATTATTACTGGACCAGAAATCGATCCATATTCTCTACTGTTTGCTAGCGCTACCATATCTGAGCTATTGTGTAGACATATGGCGGGAAAAAAATAAAAGTACATCAATTAACTGTCTTACAAAAAGGTCAGTTAGGGTAGAATATAATGTTGGTTATAGAGAACATTTAAACATTTTATTTATTAAATCACAAATACTGAAGTTCACTGATCTGGTACAACTAAAACAGATAAAATCATGTACAAGGCAAACAATAACCTGTTACCCAATATATAATGTGTAACAATTTTTTTTTCAAAAGAACAGGAGTAAGATAACCTTATGGAAAAATTGCACGTACAACACTTAAAACCTTTAGTATATCAGTAAGTGGGATTAAATCATAGAAGGGATTAAACAAAGAACTAAGATGCATTAATGTGAGGTGTTTTAAGAAACAGTGTTTTCAATGTACAAAGAAGAATCTTGAGCCTAAATAATAAATCAGGTATAAACCTTCTAAACTTCTTCCACGCTTGTGTCAAACTGACCTGGAAATAATGTACATCAATAAAGCACTATATTTTTCTTACTAAACATATTTGTTATTTTTAATAAATTGCATGTACTGCATACAAGTGCATTTTTTAAATTATGTTGTCTTAAAAAAAGGAAAGAAAATAAAGAAATTAAATGTGTTGTCTAACCAGGTAAAAAACATCATATTAACATATATTCCAAACATATTTTGTTGAAATAAAAAAAAATCTGATTTAATAATCAAAAAATATGTCATGAGGTGATTATACAGTATATTAAATCTGTATACTGTTTATTGCTACACATTTTTGGACATTCTGAAGTGTGAAACTTTAAATACGTAATATATTACTGTGTATTCTTATTTATATGTTCGAAATAAACAAAAAAAAGGAACAAAATAGAGCGCAAGCACATTGACACTAAAAATACATACTGGTCTAAAAAAACAGCAGTTAAATGTACATGTGTTGAATGCAGGGATTCATTTCACAGTATGTTGTAAATGTGATAAATACAGTTCAATTCTTCCTAATTGTGTCCTGGTGGATTAGAATACACAAACAGTATTTTTGCCTATAGGGTGCTTTGGAAAAGGGCATGTAACTATGTAGCTATTAATATTTTCAAGTTAAGGTCATGCAAACTATTCGGCCAGTGAAATACATGAAAACTGTTACAATGTTGTACTGTGAACATCATCTGGTCCAAGTAGTGTTATCATGTTCTCTCAGCACACAGTCGTCTTCTCTTTCCACAAGGTCAATGAACACACTTGACTGTGAAAGTTGCCCTCTTGTCACTTTGTTCCACTTTCTCAAACATTGTTCATGCTTTCTGTGCATTTGAACATATAGCAGGGGTCTCTAACATTTAGTTTAGATGACATCATCACCTCATTTGAAGTATCTAATGCACATTCAGACAGTGTGCTTCTATGACAAGTTAGCAGAAAACATCAAAGACATCGACCGCACTGTTTGAGTGGAGATCTGCTTCGCGAATAAGATACAATTTTTGTTTCTTTTTGTCAAAGTAGCACTGATCGCGATGAAAGTTGGGGAGTGAAAAAATGTGGTCAAGAATTTCAGGAAAGTCTTATTAACCTAGCAAAGTGTTTGCTTGGAACCATGCTCTTAAGTGTGAGACGGGATAAAGTTCATATTTCTTCACTTTTGTAAAAATGTCTCATTCCTCATAAATAGTATAAGGAGTCATCTGGTAAGGGGGGTCACGCTGGGGATGATGTCACTCAAGACCATTTGACCAATAATGTCAAGGTTGCCATGCCATACTTGGTTTCCATTTTTGCTGTCCAAAAATATAAGGGGTGTATAATCATTAGGTTAAATGTGATTAATAAATGACAGCATTATTAAAAATGTTGTTAAGAAAGATTACCCTCCTCAATACTTGAAAAAAAATATGACAATATGAACGAAGAAGTGAAATATCGGACCAAATCATCTGGTGGAAAGGATTCCAGATCCCGGGTTGGTTGAGGACTTGAATGACACCATAGACTGAAGTCCATACTCAGAAGTGACAGAAGAGGAAATATCGTATTTTTCGGACTATAAGTCGCAGTTTTTTTTCATAGTTTGGCCGGGGGTGTGACTTATACTCAGTTTAAATGTAAACATAGAGAAAGTATTTTCTGCAGATTTTCGAGCTGTGCTCTAAAGGGTGAGCGCGGTTAAGATGGTGTGCTATTAGCGCTCTTGCCTTGCATAATTTACAGACCACATTGGTCTGACTACGGTCCCTTTGGGAAACTTCAAAAAACAGACTTTTCCTCTTTTATCCACAATTTTACCGTTGTCATGTCTGTGTGATCATGTTTTGTTTTAGTCATGTTCGGTTTTGTTTTTGGACTCTTTGTGCACTTTTGTTTGTTTTGTCACCATAGCAACCCATTAGTTTTCACCTGTCATGTCACGCACCTGTTTCACGTTTTTGAGTCACGCACCTGTTTTCACTGATCATGTCACTGCTATTTAAAGGCCTACTGAAATCCACTACTACCAGTCTGATAGTTTATATATCAATGATGAAATCTTAACATTGCAACACATGCCACATGTTTCATTGTTTACATTCCCGAAAGATGACAGTCAAGCTTCACCATTGGCCTGTGGAGAACTGGGACAACAGAGACTCTTACCAGGAGGACTTTGAGTTGGATACGCAGACGCGGTACCGTAAGTACGCATGCAGCTGCGGCTTCCAAACATTTGATCGCTTGCCCGTACGTGTGTGCCGCTATGTGCATGTCACGTACGTAACTTTGGGGACTTTGGGGAAATATATGTGCTGTATGAACTTTGGGGAGGTGAACGGTACTTTGGGCTGTGGGATTGAGTGTGTTGTGCAGGTGTTTGAGTTGTATTGGCGGGTTATATGGACGGGATGGGGGAGGTGTTTGTTATGCGGTATTAATTTGTGGCATATTAAATGTAAGCCTGGTTGTGTTGTGGCTAATAGAGTATATATATGTCTTGTGTTTATTTACTCTTTTAGTCATTCCCAGCTGAATATCAGGTCCCACCCGCCTCTCACAGCATCTTCCCTATCTGAATCGCTCCCACTGCCCTCTAGTCCTTCACTCTCACTTTCCTCATCCACGAATCTTTCATCCTTGCTCAAATTAATGGGGAAATCGTCGCTTTCTCGGTCCGAATCGCTCTCGCTGCTGGTGGCCATGATTGTAAACAATGTGCAGATGTGAGGAGCTCCACAACCTGTGACGTCACGCTACTCGTCTGCTACTTCCGGTACAGGCAAGGCTTTTTTATCAGCGACCAAAAGTTGCGAACTTTATCGTCGATGTTCTCTACTAAATCCTTTCAGCAAAAATATGGCAATATCGCGAAATGATCAAGTATGACACATAGAATGGACCTGCTATCCCCGTTTGAATAAGAAAATCGCATTTCAGTAGGCCTTTAAGCCTGTCTGTTTCTGTTGTTCGTCCTGGTGACATTATCCTTTCATACCATGCTACTTCTGACACCCCTGCTACCTCTGTTTATTTTCATGCTACCATAGTTCCATGCCAAGTAAGTTTTTGTTTATTGTTCATAGTTTCTGCCTTTGTGCAAGTTTTGGTTTCATTAGTCAAGTTTGTTCTCCGCCATTGTGCGTGCCTTTTGTTTGCTTCTTTTTTTTGTACTTTGTTAGTGTTATAAATAAATCATGTACTTACATTCACGTCTTGCCCGCGCCAACTTTCCTTTGTATTCCGGGAAAACAAACCCCAAGGACCACGCATTGACAACTGTAAAATATCAAATAATATTATTTAGCTCATTCACGTAAGAGACTAGACATATAAGATTTCATGGGATTTAGCGATTAGGAGTGACAGATTGTTTGGTAAACGTATAGCATGTTCTATATGTTATAGTTATTTGAATGACTCTTACCATAATATGTTACGTTAACATACCAGGCACGTTCTCAGTTGGTTATTTATGCCTCATATAACGTACACTTATTCAGCCTGTTGTTCACTATTCTTTATTTATTTTAAATTGCCTTTCAAATGTCTATTCTTGGTGTTGGCTTTTATCAAATAAATTTCCCCCAAAAATGCGACTTATACTCCAGTGCGACTTTATATATGTTTTTTTCCTTCTTTATTATGCATTTTCGGCCGGTGCGACTTATACTCCGGAGCGACTTATACTCCGAAAAATACGGTAGTCAAAATACTGAATACATGTTAAATTCAAGACACCAACAGACAGAATTAATATGAAAAATATATTTTTTTAAAGTTATTGAAGAAATTTCAGAACCTTTAACATACATCTACAATCTATCATTTCAAACAGGCAAATTCCCAAACAAAATGAAAAAAAAAGTGGTATCGATTTATAAGACTGGAGACGAATACAAACTATACACTTGTTTCATTAATTCCATAAATTCCTAAAATTATTTAAAAAAATGTTCAACAGATTGGACAAATTCATAAGTAAAAGTGGAACACTTGCAAAAAAACAATACGGATATTATTCTGTATTATTGGAAATAACAGAGGAAATGACCAATGCAATAGCTGGTAGTGTTTAAGGGTCTAACTAAAGCATTTGACACAATTAATCATACAATTTTAAATGACAAATTAGAACAGAATGGCATCAGAGGGTTGGTCCTGAGAAGCGACTTAACTAAAAGGAAGCAATACGTGAAGCTGGGCGAACATACGTCTACAGAGCTGAATATGTCTTGTGGCGTTCCCCAGGGATCACTACTGGGACCAGAAATGGGTCAATCTTTACAACAAGGTCATTTGTAAAGTTACAAAGTACGTAAAGTTAGTATTAATTGCAGACGACACAGCTGTGTATTGTTCAGGAGAGAACACACAGAAGTTAATACAAATAATAACGGAAGAAATGAACAAATTAAAAAGATGGTTTGACAAAAACAGACAATCTTTGATCAAATAATGCTATTTTGTAACAGTGGAAGAGAAAGTCAAACACAAATACAAATAGACGGAGTAGATATTGAAAGGGTAAAATAAACCAAATTATGCGGTGTAATAATAAATAATAAACTAGAAATCTCGTATAAAGAATTTTAAAACATAAGTTGGCAAAAAATATTTCAATAATGAATGAGGCTAATTATGTTTTGGACAAAATCACTCCATATTCTATCCTGCTTGCTGGTGTTACCATACTGGATCTGAGTTGTTGTGTAGAAATATGAGCAAATAACTACAAAAGTGAATTTTATTCACTAATTGTGTTACAAAAAAGGTCGATCAGAATAATACATGATGTTGGATATTAACAACATACAAACGTTTTATTTGTTGACAGCAAACAGCAAAAATGATGTAAAAGTAAACTAAAACTTGCTACCCAAGAATGTACAACAATTCTTCTCAAAAAAAGAGGAGAAATGTAATCTTAGAGTAAAATCCAACATAAAACATTGTTATGCATGTACAACACTTACAGTAACACCTTTAGTATATCGCTATGTGGAATTAATTGATTGAATGGGGCAAAATAAATCCAATAAAGTACTAATATGATACAGTTTATGAAACTGTTCAACTCAAAGTGTTTACAAAGTACACAAAAGAAGAATCTTCATAAACATTTTAAACTGTATTGAAAAATGACATAATCTTAGTCATCTCATAATGTGCATTACAACTTATTGAAGTATTTATTGGGAACTAACTGCCCATAAAAGTGAATTGAAAGTGAATTAAAAACAACAGTTTATTTTTCTCAGCATGTCAGAAACAGCGCCCTCTGCTGTGAGTGTGCCGCAAGTGTAAAAGGTTCACATCACCTGGTTATCCCAGGTCGTCTCCTTTTCTAGTACTAACAGCAAAGGAGCTGCAAAATGACCCATTTTTTTCCAAAAATGCCTCACAAATGGCGTGTGCACACATTATTGTTCAGTTCTTTTGTGGCTATGTGACTTTTGTCTTCCTTTGCTGCGGTTCAACGTGAGGCCATGTCAGGAACAAACACGCTTGGCTCAGCCAATCACAAGTTCCAAACTGCCGTTAGTCCCGCCCCTTGGCAGCCAACAAACCGGTGTGACGTTCCATAAATAACCTGTGGATAAATATATATTAGTCAGGTTAGAGGAAATGAAAGACTTTGTCCTTTAATAGCAATTTAAAGTGTTCACTCACAGCAACTCCAAAAAGTCGGTGATTGGTGAATTGATAAATATGCTAATGAGGCCGGAAGCAGCTGGGTGCTCTCCCATTGGCCAATTTGTTGGAAATTGGCCAGAAGCGGAGCTGATTGGCTGATAAAGTTGTGTTGGAATAAGAGACGCTGATTGGTTAATTTCCCCAAATTGTGAAAATATTGCCGGATTAAAAAATGCCTGTTTAAAAATGCCCAATCACGGACTGTGTACGATTGTCACTTTAAATGACCATTAATGACATAGCCTTTGATTTCCACTAACCTGGCCAATATTTGACTACAGGACATTTTTGGAACGTCACACAGATGTTTGGGCTGGCAGGGGGCGGGACTAATGTCAGTTGTTGGACTTGTGATTGGCTGAGCCAAGCGTGTTTGTTCCTGACATGGCCTCAGCGTGAAGTGCAGTAAAAGGAAGACAACAGTCACACAGTCACAACAAACACAACACTAGTGTGCGCATGCGTGCGAGGCTGTCGGCTAAACAATAATGTTACCCACTGTTTGATTTAAGTAGGTACATTTTGGATATATTGTCGGCTTACGGCCATACTACCCTGAACACGCCCGATCTCGTCCGATCTCGGAAGCTAAGCAGGGTCGGGCCTGGTTAGTACTTGGATGGGAGACCGCCTGGGAATACCAGGTGCTGTAAGCTTTTTACACTTGCGGCACACTCACAGCAGAGGGCGCTGTTTTCTTTCTTTCAATTGTTTTTTCATTCACTTTCATTTCCAAATATACAGCATTGGCAAGAAATATTTCAATCATGGGTAAAGCTAAATATGTAAAATCATTCCATATTATCTACTGCTCGCTAGTGTTATCATATCTGAGTTATTGTGTAGAAATATGGGGAAATACAGTAACTACAACAGTCAACTTTATTTACTAAACGTGTAATAAAAAAAAAGGTCAGTTCGATTTAACACATAATGTTGGCTATTCAAACTCTTTATTAAAGTAATCAAACATATTGAAATTCATTGATTTGGTACATATTCAAACATCTAAAATGATGTACTAAGTAAACTATAACTTGCTACCCTCAAATTTACAACATTTATTCTCAACAGAAGAGGAGAAATATCAAATGTAATTCAAAACATTTGTATGCACATAACTAGGAATGTCCGATAATGACTTTTTGCCGATATCCAATATTCCGATATTGTCCAACTCTTAATTACCGATACCGATACCAACCAATACCCATATATACAGTTGTGGAATTAACACATTATTATGCCTAATTTAGACAACCAGTTATGGTGAAGATAAGGTCCTTTAAAAATAAATAAATAAAATAAGATAAATACATTAAAAACATTTTCTTGAATAAAAACGAAAGTAAAACAATACAAAAACAGTTACATGGAAACTAGTAATTTAATGAAAATGAGTAAAATTAACTGTTAAAGGTTAGTACTATTAGTGGACCAGCAGCACGCACAATCATGTGTGCTTACAGACTGTATCCCTTGCAGACTGTATTGATATATATTGATATATAATGTAGGAAGCAGAATATTAATAACAGAAAGAAACAACCCTTTTGTGTGAATGAGTGTGAATGGGGGATGGAGTTTTTTTGGGGGGTTGGTGTACTAATTGTAAGTGTATCTTGTGTTTATTATGTTGCTTTAATAAAAAATAAAAAAAGAATAAATAAATAAATAAAAACGATACCGATAATAAAAAAAAAACGATACCAATAATTTCCGATATTACATTTTAGAGCATTTATCGGCCGATCTCCACATAACATATTTAAGACCTTTAGCATATCATTGTGGAAAAGATTAAGCCAGTGGTTCCCAAACTTTTTCAGCAAGTACCACCTCAGAAAAACACTTGTCTCTGCAAGCACCACCATAATGACCAACATTAAAATACAGTAGCATAGTAGGCCTAAGTATTCATTCAAAAAAACAAGGCAGAGGTTTTATATAACAATTATATTGAATATTTTTGGCCAGTAGCACTGTGTTTATACGTAGGAAAATACAACACTGTACATTAATCAAGTGATTCTTTGGCATACCACTAGATAGAGCCCACGTACCACTAATGGTACACACATCACAGTTTGAGAATCCCTGGATTAAGCAACAAAGTTAAACAATGTAATAATAGGATCCATTTTAAGAAACTGTTCAAACCCAAAGTGTTTACAAAGTGCGAAGAAGAAGAATCCTTTTAAACATTTTAAACCTTACAGAAAAATGAGATAATCTTGTTCATTTCATAATGTGAATTACAACATGTTTAACTGTTTATTGAGAACGATATTATGTATTATTAATGGATTTAGACTGGGACTGCACGGCGGTACAGGGGTTAGTGTGTGTGCATCACAATAAGAAGGCCCTGGGTTCAATCTCATTGTTTCTGTGTGGAGTTTCCATGTTCCCTCCGGGTACTCCAGCTTCCTCCCACCTCCAAAGACATGCACCTGGGGATAGGTTGATTAACAACACTAAATGGTCCCTAGTGTGTGAATGTTGTGTTGGCCCTGCGATGAGGTGGCGACTTGTCCAGGGTGTACTCAGCCTTCCGCCCAAATGCAGCTGGGATAGGCTCCAGCACCCCCGCGACCCCGAGAGGGGCAAGCGGTAGAAAATGGATGAATGGATTCAGACTGTCTACAAGTTGAGAACAGGAGATCAAAAGTGTTAGTAGTTGCTATGAAAAAGAAAAGAGGTGTGATTAAATAAACTCTGCTTCTTCCTACTCCGTTTCAGACATGTTGCAATAAGAAATTGGACATATTTGCAGAAGAGTATGAAGCCGGACTCGAAGCTGTGACATCAGCTGCTTGCTACTCTGAGACTTCATTGGATAAATGTGAAATAAAGGAGGCAGCACACAAGTGGATCAAAGGTAAATAACAACAAATATTTACTATTTACTTGATTACATGTAGTAAAAGTACTCAGTGACACTCCATTTGTGTAGTTATTAGCCTCAACTCCAGTGAACAGAATGTTAATGCTAAGAAGATAACGCTAAATGTGTTTGTGTTGTCTGCGTGAGATAAACACTGACATTTATTATTTATATATTGTTATTTACAGCTGAAATGGACCAAAAAGAATCGCCTGACCCTCATGAATTCATCATTTACTGAGAGGATGACTTTCTGACTGTTGGACATTGCGGACAAAAGCCTGACTTTTTATAAACAATTTGGTACACTTTATTTTTAAAATCATATTGTTTTGTATATTATTGCTTTGTATTTCACTTACTTACTTTTTAGTAAAGTAACTCTGACCTAATATTGTCTGATTATTTATGGTATCAGTACAAAAATATAGTAAACCACTCCTCCATACGTCATCAGCCTGATTTGTATAAACGACCCTGAACTGGCCCTGTGATGAGGTGGCGACTTGTCCAGGGTGTACCCCGCCTTCCGCCCGATTGTAGCTGAGATAGGCTCCAGCGCCCCCCGCGACCCCAAAAGGGAATAAGCGGTAGAAAATGGATGGATGGATGGACCCTGAACTGTCAAATGTGATGGAAACACAAACAATGTGCTGGTTAGTTTGACATGTTGGTGGAGAGAGTGGACCTGCATACACAAAAATAATCTTTGAGTCATGGCCCGCTTTTCGGGACTGGGAGTGGGTTTAATGTATACAGCAGGGGTGTCAAACTCATTTTTTGGGGAACAACAATCCGTCAAAAATGGGGAAGAAGAGAGGTAAAAAAAGATGCAGAGAGAAAAGAGGTCAAAAATAGCATATTCAGCATACAGCAAGTCTGTGTGGCTGAGTAAAATGGCAAAAAAACTGCCCATAGAGTAGATAATAGCCAAGAATTTATTTGAAAGTTAATTCAACACAACTGATTTTTTTTCTCAGCATGTCAGAAACAGCGCCCTCTGCTGTGAGAGTGCCGCAAGTGTAAAAGGTTCACATCACCTGGTTATCCCAGGTCGTCTCCTATTCTAGTATGGAGCTGCAAAAATGACCCTTTTTTCCAAAAATGCCTCACAAATGGCGTGTGCACACATTAATGTTCAGTTCTTTTGTGGCTATGTGACTGTTGTCTTCCTTTGCTGCGGTTCAACGTGAGGCCATGTCAGGAACAAACACGCTTGGCTCAGCCAATCACAAGTCTCAAACTGCCGTTAGTCCCGCCCCTTGGCAGCCAACAAACCGCTGTGACGTTCCATACATAACCTGTGGATAAATATATATTAGTCAGGTTAGAGGAAATGAAAGACTTTGTCCTTTAATAGCAATTTAAAGTGTTCACTCACAGCAACTCCAAAAAGTCGGTGATTGGTGAATTGATAAATATGCTTATGAGGCCGGAAGCAGCTGGGTGCTCTCCCATTGGCCAATTTGTTGGAAGTTGGCCAGAAGCGGAGCTGATTGGCTGATAAAGTTGTGTTGGAATAAGAGACGCTGATTGGTTCATTTCCCCAAATTGTGAAAATATTGCCGGATTAAAAACTGCATGTTTTAAAAATGACCAATCACGGACTGTGTACGATTGTCACCTTAAATGACCATTAATGACGTAGCCTTTGATTTCCACTAACCTGGCCAATATTTGACTACAGGACATTGTTGGAACGTCACACAGATGTTTGGGCTGGCAGGGGGCGGGACTAATGTCAGTTGTTGGACTTGTGATTGGCTGAGCAGTGAACAAACACAACATTAGTGTGCGCATGCGTGCGAGGCTGTCGGCTAAACAATAATGTTACCCACTGTTTGATATAAGTAGGTACATTTTGCGTCATTTGACGGCTTACGGCCATACTACCCTGAACACGCCCGATCTCGGAAGCTAAGCAACCTGCTTACTATACATGTTATGTTTTCACTGCAACTGTTGCAACTTATTTTATCTATATTGGACACAGTGTGTTGTCAAAGCTTATGAGATGCGATGCAAGTGTAAGCCACTGTGACACTATTGTTTTTTTTATTTTTTATAAATGTCTAATGATAATGTCATTGAGGGATTTTTAATCACTGCTATGTTGAAATTGTTACTAATTTTGATACTGTTGTTGATAATATTCATTTTTGTTTCACTACTTTTGGTTTGTTCCTTGTTTTGTTTGTGTCTCCTCTCAATTGCTCTGTTTGTTGCAGTTCTGAGTGTTGCTGGGTCGGGTTTGGTTTTGGAATTGGATTGCATTGTTATGGTATTGCTGTGTATTGTTTTGTTGGATTGATTAATAAAAAAATAATAAAATAAAATCAAATGAAAAAATAAATAAATAAAATAAATAAAAATAAAACAAATAGATTTTTTTTTAAATGAGAATCGATTCTGAATCGCACAACGTGAGAATCGCGATTCGAATTCCCTGATAAGCTTTCTATAAAATCCAGATACCCAGGATAGCACAGTGGGTAAGACTGTTGACTTTCAATGAAGTGTGCTGGGTTCAATCCCAGGTAGCTTGGTAGCATTTTGTTCCACCTTAAGTCTTTGGTTAGCTTTTCATATGAGATGGAAATACTGACTTACCAGTGCCAGGATGGCCCAGTGGTTAAGACTCTTGATTAGGATTAAACAGTCCTGGGTTCAATACCAGACAGTTCGGCAGTATTTTATCCCACTATTTTATAGTGTAGTTTACCCAGCAACAAGTCCCTGATTACCTTTCTATATGAGCCAGAAAAACATCTGCACAAGACCCAGGATGGCCCAGTGGTTAAGATTCTTGACATGCAATAAACAGTCCTGAGTTCGATACCAGTAGGGTTGACAGAGCTGTGGGCCACCTCTTGTGTATTTTACCCAGCAAAGAGTCCCTGATTAGCTTTCGATACAAGCCGGATACAAGATGATAAATGAAGCGCACCGAGTTCAATCCCAGGTAAATTGGTAGTATTTTGTTCCACCTTAAGTCTTTGATTGTTTTTTTATATGAACCGGAAAGAATGGCTTACCAGTGCCAGGATGGCCCAGTGGTTAAGACTCTTGAATAGGATAAAGCAGTCCTGGTTTCAATACCAGTCGCGTCGACAGTATTTTATTCCACTGGTTTCTAGTGTAGTTTACCCAGCAACAAGTCTCTGAATAGCTTTCTATACAAGCCGGATACGGGATTTCACAGAACCTAGGATAGCACAGTGGGCAAGACTGTTGACTTGGAATGAAGGGTGCTGGGTTCAATCCCAGGTAAGTTCATAGTATTTTGTTCCACCTTAAGTCTCTGATTAGCTTTTTATATAAACCGGAATGAATAACTTACCAGTGCCAGGATGGCCCAGTGGTTAAGACTCTTTATTAGGATCAAACAGTCCTGGGTTCAATACCAGTCTAGTTGACTGTATTTTATTCCACTGGTTTCTAGTGTAGTTTACCCAGCAACAAGTCTCTGATTAGCTTTCTATACAAGTCGGACACAGGATTTCTCAATAGCCAGGATAGCACAGTGGGTAAGACTGTTGACTTGGAGTAAAGGGTACTGGGTTCAAACCCAGGTAAGTGCGTGGTATTTTGTTCCACCTTAAGTCTCTGATTAGCTTTTTATATGAGCCGGAAAGAATAACTTACCAGTGCCAGGATGGCCCAGTGGTTAAGACTCTTGATTAGGATCAAACAGTCCTGGGTTCAATACCAGTCTAGTTGACAGTATTTTATTCCACTGGTTTATAGTGTAGTTTACCCAGCAACAAGTCTCTGATTAGCTTTCTATACAAGCCGGATACAGGATTTCTCAACAGCCAAGATAGCACAGTGGGTAAGACTGTTGACTTGGAGTAAAGGGTGCTGGTTTCAAATCCAGTATGTTGACTTGCTATTTCTGAAGCTTTGATTGGAGGTGTTAATGATATGTTTCACCTACATATATAATGAAAGCATAATAATTATCTTATTTAATTATTTTTTTAACTGTTCCAATTTACTTTTTTTTTTAATCGTACCCAGGAGAGCTCATTGGTCAACGCTCTCTATTATTTAGTTTTACTCCTATTCCCCCCACCTCAGGAATTACACTCACACGCTCATACTCATACACACACTCTCTCACTCACACAAGTAACCCCTGAGGTGTATTTATTGACTATTTGACAATTATTATTATCTCTAGCTTAATTTTTTTTAACTCTATGTTATTCAAGCAACGAGCACATAATATTACTCATTTTATGTCGTTTTGACGACATTCTGCCAAATTAACGATTACTTGTTCGGGGTTTGAACCAAGTACCCCTGTATTGGGAGCCCACAGTGTTGACCATTGAGCTATCCTGGGTCCCATCATATGTGGATTTTTGCTCATATACAAATTCAATCAGTGGACTATGATAAAGGTGAAACAAAAACCTACATTTTCCTAGTCATGGATTTGAACCCCATACAACTGATTGAGAGGTAGCAGTCTTAACCACCATGCTATCCAGGGTCTTATCATAAATTCATATTTGTTCATATACAAATGCAATCAGTGGACTATGATAGAGGTGAAACAAAAACCTACATTTTCCTAGTCAAGGATTTGAACTCCATACGACTGATTGAGAGGTAGCCGTCTTAACCACCATGCTATCCAGGGTCTTGTCATACATTCATTTTTGTTCATATACAAATGTAATCAGTGGACTATGATAGAGGTGAAACAAAAACCTACATTTTCCTAGTCATGGATTTGAACCCCATACAACTGATTGAGAGGTAGCAGTCTTAACCACCATGCTATCCAGGGTCTCGTCATGAATTCATTTGTGTTCATATACAAAAGCAATCAATGAACTATTCTAGAGGTAAAACAAAATAACTAAACTTTCAAAGTAAGATATTTGAACCCACCACTACCGACTGAGATGCAGCAGTCTTAACCTCTATGCTCTCATGGGTCTTGCAGAGTTGGGATTCTAGGGAGCCCACAGTGTTGACTATTACACTATCCAGAATCTTGTTGATTCATGATTTTTGTTTATTTACACATAACGAGCACATAATTGTACTCAATGTATGTCGTTTTGACGACATTCAGCCAAATTAACGATTACTTGTCTGGGGTTTGAACCAAGTACCCCTGTACTGGGAGCCCACAGTTTTGACCATTGAGCTATCCTGGGTCCCATCATAAGTGAATTTTCGCTCATATACAAATGCAATCAGTGGACTATGATAGAGGTGAAACAAAACCCTAAATTTTCCTAGTCATGGATTTGAACCTCAAACGACCGCTGACTGAGAGGTAGCAGTCTTAACCGCCATGCTATCCAGGGACTTGTTATGACTTCATTTTTGTTCATATACAAATGCAATCAGTGGACTATGATAGAGGTAAAACAAAAAACTACATTTTCCTAGTAATGGATTTGAGCCCCATACGACGGATTGAGAGGTTGCAGTCTTAACCAACAAGCTATCCAGGGTCTTGTCATGAATGCATTTTTGTTCATATACAAATGCAATCAGTGGACTATGATAAAGGTGAAACAAAAACCTACATTTTCCTAGTCATGGATTTGAACCCCATGCGACTGATTGAGAGGTAGCAGTCTTAACCACCATGCTATCCAGGGTCTTGTCACGATTTCATTTTTGTTCATATACAAATGCAATCAGTGAACTATGATAGAGGTGAAACAAAAACCTACAATTGCCTAGTCATGGATTTGAACCCCATGCAACTGATTGAGAGGTAGCAGTCTTAACCACAATGCTATCCAGGGTCTTATCATGAAATCATTTTTGTTCATATACAAATGCGATCAGTGAACTA
Source organism: Nerophis lumbriciformis (assembly GCF_033978685.3). Lineage (NCBI taxonomy): Eukaryota > Metazoa > Chordata > Actinopteri > Syngnathiformes > Syngnathidae > Nerophis > Nerophis lumbriciformis. The sequence goes on from NC_084574.2 coordinate 11,836,968, forward strand.
TTCTAGAGGTAAAAAAAAACAACTAAACTTTCAAAGTAAGAGATTTTAACCCACCACTACCGACTGAGATGCAGCAGTCTTAACCTCTATGCTCTCATGGGTCTTGCAGAGTTGGGATTCTGGGGAGCCCACAGTGTTGACTATTAAACTATCCAGCATCTTGTTGATTCATGATTTTTGTTTATTTACAAATACAATCAGTGATATATGATAAAGGTAAAACAAATTCCTCAACTTTAAAAGTCAAGGATTTGAACTCAGTACTACGGACTCAGAGGCAGCAGTCTTAACCACTGTTCTATCCTGGGTTTGCTTCACTTAAGTAATGGTGAACTAGTAAACTAGTAACATACAACTGAGGTGATACAGAAACATAGAACCAACTATTTTTCGCCGTGAGAAGAGGCGACATCCCTGCAGCGTCATTCTCGATGTGGGTGGTGCTTCATTTCAGTGTTCAGGTTTGCAGTTAAGTTGCAGTGATAACATAACATTTATAGTAGATTGTTACTGTGACTGATTTAGTAAGTAGGATGGCATAAAAGTTCAACAGAAATGAAAGACAGTCGGCAGAATGTCGAAAGGAGACTTTTTTTTATTGCAAACAGTTGATCCAACATTAAAACATGTCATGACACTTTCTCAAACCAATCGCACACTTCAAAATAGAAGCGCTAGGCTTTACATCTAGTTAAACTACATTTAGGGTTTCTCCTTAATGTACGGCTTCCTGTTAGCCACCAAACCTAATAAAATAATGTCATATAATGTATTGTAGCGTTCCGGCTGGCTGAAATAATCTGTAAATTATTTTATAATTTGTTCTGGTCGAGTTGTCAATTTCAGAATGATTAGCAGGCTCAATATTAAATTGTATTATTTAATAGAGAAGGTTAAAACATTGTCACGAATGAATCCAAAAAACGTGAAAATGATGTGTCTTGGGTACACTTAATGATGAAAAATGATACCTATCTGCGATTCACTTTGAGTTAACTGATCGCGGAAAATTATTTTAATCGTTTGACAGCCCTAATATATATATATATATATATATATATATATATATATATATATATATATATATATATATATATATATATATATATATATATATATATATATATATATATATATATATATATATATATACATATATATATATATATATATATATATATATATATATATATATATATACATATATATATATATATATATATATATATATATATATATATATATATATATATATATATATATATATATATATATACATATATACATACATATATATATATACATATATATATATATATATATATACATACATACATATTAGGGCTGCGAATCTTTGGGTGTCTCACAATTCGATTCAATATCGATTCTTGGGGTCACGATTCGATTCAAAATCGATTTTTTTTTCGATTCAATGCAATTCTCGATTCAAAAACGATATTTTCCCAATTCAAAAGGATTCTCTATTCATTCAATACATAGGATTTCAGCAGGATCTACCCCAGTCTGCTGACATGCAAGCAGAGTAGTAGATTTTTTTTAAAAGCTTTTATAATTGTAAAGGAGAATGTTTTATCAACTGATTGCAATAATGTACATTTTTTTTAACTATTAAATGAACCAAAAATATGACTTCTTTTATGTTTGTGAAAATATTGGACACAGTGTGTTGTCAAGCGTATGAGATGCGGTGCAAGTGTAAGCCACTGTGACACTATTGTTCATTTGTATATTTTTTTATAAATGTCTAATGATAATGTCAATGAGGAATTTTGGAAGACCCCGGATAGCACAGTGGGTAAGACTGTTAACTTGGAATGAAGTGTGCTGGGTTCAGTCCCAGGTACGTTGGTAGCATTTTGTTCCACCTTAAGTCTTTGATTATCTTTTTATATGAGCTGAAAATAACCATTTTACCAGTGACAGGATGGCCCAGTGGTTAAGACTCTTAATTAGGATTAAACAGTCCTGTGTTCAATACCAGATGCTTTGACAGTATTTTATTTTATTTTATAGTGTAGTTTAACCAGCAACAAGTCCCTGATTACCTTTCTATATAGCCAGAAAAAGACCCAGGATGGCGCAGCGATTAAGATTCTTGACATGCAATAAACAGTCCTGAGTTCGATACCAGTCGGGTTGACAGTATTTTGGTCCACTTCTTCTGTATTTTACCCAGCAAAGAGTCCCTGATTAGCTTTTTATACAAGCCGGACACAGGATTTTACAAAACCCAGGATAGCACAGTGGGTAACAGTGTTGACTTGGGATGAAGGGTGCTGGGTTCAATCCCAGGTAAATTCGGAGTATTTTGTTCCACCTTAAGTCTCTGATTAGCTTTTTATATGAGCCGGAAAGTCTAACTTACCAGTGCCAAGATGGCCCAGTGGTTAAGACTCTTGATTAGGATTAAACAAGTCCTGGGTTCAATACCAGTCTAGTTGACAGTATTTTATTCCACTGGTTTATAGTGTAGGTTACCCAGCAACAAGTCTCTGATTAGCTTTCTATACAAGCCGGATACAGGATTTCTCAACACCCAGGATAGCACAGTGGGTAAGACTGTTGACTTGGAATGAAGGGTGCTGGGTTCAATCCCAGGTAAGTTCGGAGTATTTTGTTCCACCTTTAGTCTCTGATTAGCTATTTATATGAGCCGGAAAGAATAACTTACCAGTTCCAGGATGGCCCAGTGGTTAAGACTCTTGATTAAAATCAAACAATCCTTGGTTCAATACCAGTCTAGTTGACAGTATTTTATTCCACTGGTCTATAGTGTAGTTTACCCAGCAGCAAGTCTCTGATTAGCTTTCTATACAAGCCGGATACAAGCTCTCTCAACACCCAAGATGGCACAGTCGGTAAGACTGTTGACTCGGAGTAAGGGGTGCTGGGTTCAAATCCAGTATGTTGACTAGCTATTTCTGAAGCTTTGATTGGAGGTGTCAGATGACTTATTTCACCTCCACATGTAATGAAAACATAATAATTAACTTATTTAATTATTTTTTTAACTGTTCAATTAACTTTTTTTTTTAATCGTACCCAGGAGAGCTCATTGGTCAACGCTCTCTATTGTTAAGTTTTACTCCTATTCCCCCCACCTCAGGAATTACACTCACACGCACATACTCATACACACACACACAGGTAACCCCTGAGGTGTATTCATTGACTATTTGACTATTATTATTATCTTTAACTTAATTTTTTAAATCTATGTTATTCAAGCAACGAGCACATCATTGTACTCAATGTATGTCGTTTTGACGACATTCAGCCAAATTAACGATTACTTGTCTGGGGTTTGAACCAAGTACCCCTGTATTGGGAGCCCACAGTGTTGACCATTGAGCTATTCTGGGTCCCATCACAAGCTAATTTTCGCTCGTATACAAATGCAATCAGTGGACTATGATAGAGGTGAAACAAAAACCTAAATTTACCTAGTCATGGATTTGAACCTCATACGACTGACTGAGAGGTAGCAGTCTTAACCACCATGCTATCCAGGGACTTGTTATGACTTCATTTTTGTTCATATACAAATGCAATCAGTGGACTATGATAAAGGTGAAACAAAAACCTACATTTTCCTAGTCATGGAGTTGAACCCCATACGACTGATTGAGAGGTAGCAGTCTTAACCACCATGCTATCCAAGGTCTTGAAATTATTTTTGTTCATATACACATGCAATCAGTGAACTATTCTAGAGGTAAAACAAAACAACTAAACTTTCAAAGTAAGATATTTTAAGCCACCACTACCGACTGAGATGCAGCAGTCTTAACTACTATGCTCTCATGGGTCTTGCAGAGTTGGGATTCTGGGGAGCCCACAGTGTTGACTATTAAACTATCCAGCATCTTGTTGATTCATGATTTTTGTTTATTTACAAATGCAATCAGTGATATATGATAAAGGTAAAACAAATTCCTCAACTTTAAAAGTCAAGGATTTGAACTCAGTACTACGGACTCAGAGGCAGGAGTCTTAACCACTGTTCTATCCTGGGTTTGCTTCACTCCTGTAATGGTAAACTAGTAAACTAGTAACCTACGATTGAGGTGATACAAAAACATAGAACTAACTATTTTTCGCCGTGAGAAGAGGTGACATCCCTGCAGCAAAGTAGCAGGGTCGGGCCTGGTCAGTACTTGGATGGGAGACCGCCTGGGAATACCAGGTGCTGTAAGCTTTTTACACTTGCGGCATGCTCACAGCAGAGGGCGCTGTTTTCTTTCAGAAAATATCAATTGTTTTTTCATTCACTTTCACTTCCAAATATACAGAATAAATTGGCAAGAATTATTTCAATCATGGGTAAAGCTTCATATATGTACTGGACTAAAGTCACTCCATGCTGCATGTTGACCTGTGGATAAATATATATTAGTCAGGTTGGAGGAAATTAAAGACTATGTCCTTTAATAGCAATTTAACGTGTTCACTCACAGTAACTCCAAAAAAGTCTGTTATCGGTGAATTCTTAAATATGCTAATATTCACTTATTAGTTAGTGCACTTTAAGATTAATCATACACAAATAAAGCTTTATTGTCTTTTCTGCCTTTTTATTCCCGCTCTTCCTTCCTTCACTTCCCGGTGTCCAACCATAACACATGTCGTCACATCCTGTGTCCCCCGCCCTTAAGTTCCCCCTACAATGGTTCCGGTATTGTCCCTTGACCGGAGTAAGCAATACATGACACTCATGAGGCCGGAAGCAGAGCTGATTGGGTGAAAAGCTGGAGTGTGTTGGAATACCTTATGCTGATTGGTTCATTTCCCCAAAGTGTGAAATTTGCACATTTAAAAATTAACCAATCACGGACTGTCGTGTGTGTGTTTACAATTGTCAGCATTAATTGCCATTAATTACTTGGCACTTCTATTCCACTCACCTAACTAATATTTAACTACGACACATGTTTGGAACGTCACACATGTTTTTCGGCAAATGGCAGCTTGGGACTTGTGATTTGCTGGTTAAATCTTGTTTGGCCTCAGAGTGAACCGCAGAAAAAGAAGACAACAGTCACATAGCCACAACAAACAGAACATTGGTGCGCGCATGCGTGCTAGGCTTGGTATTGCAGGTGCTGTAAGCTTTTTACACTTGCGGCACACTCACAGCAGAGGGCGCTGTTTTACATGTGTTGCGGTAAAAAATGTCTTCAATTCACTTTCAGTTCAATTTGTGCTTTAGTGCTTCTCAATTATTTCCTGTTGCGACCCCCCATGGAATAAGAAAAGCATTTCATGACCGCGTTTATACATTTTATATGTCTATAAAAGTGTTTTAGGTACACCTCTGCATGACATTGTAGTCTTATTAACATGAAAGAAAACAACAAGGAACGAAATAGAACAAATTATTTTGATAGATCTCCAACAAAAATAACTTCATTAACATTGTTTTTAGTCTCAAACATAAAAAGATTTAAATTTAATCACTCTTCCAGAAAAAATAAAATAAAATCTTTATTTATTAAAAACCAGGGGTCCCCAAACCACGGCCCGAATTTGGCCCGCAGGAAGTCCCAAGTAAAAAAATGTTTTTTATTTGTATTTTTATTTTATATTATATATATATATATATATATATTTTTTTTTTTTTTATCTGTCCTTTCTAATCCATTTTCTATCGCGTGTTACTACCGGTGTCTCCTAGCCGCTCTGGCAAATCATATTGTCTAAAAATGCATTTTCCCATCGATAAGGTGACATCATCGCGCTCGGAATATATATATATATATATATATATATATATATATATATATATATATATATATATATATATATATATATATAGATAGATAGATAGATAGATAGATAGATAGATAGATAGATAGATAGATAGATAGATAGATAGATAGATGGATAGATAGATAGATAGATAGATAGATAGATAGATAGATATTGATTCCTTCAGGAGAGTTCCCTCAGGAAAATAAAAAAAATAAAAAAATAAAAATAATATATATATAAGCCTTTTTTTTAGATGTATACATACTAGTTTTAGCTACTTGGCTGTTCTAGTTTTTTATTTTTTTTATTTTTTTATTATCTTTTTTTTTTTTTTAATACACTAGCACTTTGAGGTTGTTTACTCAATGTAAAGTGCTTTTTACAAATAAAATCTATTATTATTATTATTATTACCAGAAATAAAGTGAAGTACCGTATTTTCCGGACCATAGGGTGCACCGGATTATAAGGCGCACCGCCGATGAATTGTCTATTTCGATCTTTTGTCATATATAAGGCGCACCGGATTATAGGGCGCATTAAAGTTGGGTATGTTAAAAATTAACCTTACCTGTACAGTGGAACTCTTTTTACTCTAATGTTAATTTTTCATCAAAAAAAACATCTGTCAATAATCATTCTTACATTAAACGGAAGCCTTATGGGTATATGACCCCCTCATTTTTCAACTCATTGTACTGTAATTAACTATCAAGACACTGATAAATCAGAAAACCATCCCCAGCAATACATAAATACCTGTGTCAGTTCTAAAGAGGCTCCGTAAGACATGATAGCCACCACCCACACTGCCATTATCACTGCCATCATCAACCTGTCAACGTTAAATAAATATTAACAACATTAAAACACAAGCAAAGGCAGGAACGTCAATGCATATTATGATTGACTCACCTCAGTAGACATGCTTGTGTTCATATACTGTGTAAATATCTGAGTCAGGTCATTTGTTTTAGGAGTTTTGTGCTTGCAAGGAGAATATATATATATATATATATATATATATATATATATATATATATATATATATATATATATATATATATATATATATATTGTTGCGTCGACCAGCTCTTCCTCCCAGAGAATCAAAGTTACAGGTCAATCCCAAGTTCTTTCGATGACATATATGCTGAGTAAGAAGGACCATCAAGACAGAATTGGAATATTTTCAAGTTTGACTAAAGCTTTAGGAGGTCAACTTAACCAATACATTCATATCGGCTACTCTAGTTGATCTGACATTTAAACGGAAAAGCCCACTCCTTGCACACAAAGAAAGCCCCCATCTCCTCCCTCGCAACACTGATAAGGAAAAAGAGTGGGGGTTGTAGTTCACATTCCGCGATGATGTCACATTATCGATGGGAAAATGCATTTTTAGACAATATATATATATATACATATATATATATATATATATATATATATATATATATATATATATATATATATATATATATATATATATATATATATATATATGTATATATTTATACAGCCCAGCCCCCGGCCAATTTTTTTTAACCCAATGCGGCCCCCGAGTCAAAAAGTTTGGGGATCCCTGATTTAAATCTACATCTAAATCTAAATCTAATGGATACAATGAAACACAAACAAGCATAACATGCATCTTAGTTGTAGTTTCCATTAACAAATTTGGAGGTGTTTACATCACCATGTAAAATCGCCAATGCTAACTGGTAGCATGTCTATTGCAAATACAATGTAAATTAGCATCGAGCTGGTAGATTTTATTTTTGACTGCCCTCTTCTTGCTTTGTTGGTATGTAAAATTGTAAGATATGTTCCCCTGAGTTAAGCTCTGATTGCTTGGCTGCTTGTTTACCGGCCAAGTGTACGGTCAAGTGCCTCCATGGAAATGCCCCCCTCTACCTCAAAGAACTCCTCACCCCCAAATCCTCCACTCGACACCTCTGCTCCGGACAGGTTAACCTCCTCCAACCTCCGAGGACAAAGCTACGAACAATGGGAGACCGGGCTTTCTGCTCCGCCGCTCCCAGTCTGTGGAACGTTCTCCCTGACCACCTGAGGACACCACAGACTGTGGATGCTATTAAAAAAGGCTTAAAAACCCTTCTTTTAAAAAAACAAACATTTTTTTTAGATGTATGCACACTAGTTATAGCTATTTGGCTGTTCTAGTTTTTATTTTTATTTATTTTTTATTATCTTTTTATTTTTTTAATACACTGTAGCACTTTGAGGTTGTTTACTCAATGTAAAGTGCTTTTTACAAATAAAATATATTATTATTATTATTATTACGGACAGACTTTGGTCAAACAGTTTTGTAAAGACTATACAAATGTTTTTATTTGCTGTATATTCAGTTCACAATTCAGATCTGCTCTGAAAGTTTCGCTGCTTTGTATTTTGTAGACAGCATTACACCATTGTTCATCTGTCAGTACCTCAGTGATAGTAAAAACCTCGTATGGGGGAATCAGCACTTGTCCCGGTTGGCTTTTAGCAGAGTAGAACGTCACATCAGCACAAAGGCAACTGTGGATCTCAAAGCAGGAAACTTGTCCAATGGACTCAAACCTCTGCTTGTTTGAAGCTGCCCAAACGAAAGCGCCGAAACGCATCTTTGTGTTCGCCACATTGAGGTCGTGGCGTCCCGAGGTCCGGTGGTAGCTGGTTCTGCAGGACGTGAGATTCCCACGCAGCAGCTGGATAACTTCCGTCAAGTAGAAGTAAAAGTAATGGAACTGAAATTCATGCGTGCTGTAGTTTCGTTTCCCTTCTTTAACTGCGGCGTTGAACTCACGTCGGAGCGCAGGTGCACTGGTGTACGCGTACAACGCGATGGCATGTCGCCGCTTCATGTCCTTGTGCACAGGTGTTCTGGCGCGTGTTTCAGCAAAAGCCCAAACAGAAGCAAATAGTTTGTTGTTGCGGCGCTCAAAGACGCCAAGCAGGTCAATCACTTCGTCCATTTTAGAGCGGCAACCCTCGTACATGTCATCGATGGACTCTGTCTCCATGTTGAGAAGTGCACGATCAGGACTCTGTAAACAGCTACAGTTATCAATCATTCAAAATCATTGTTTTTTGTTAACTATCGCTGCTAGGCTGCACACCAGCGCTCAATATACCATCCGTCCTCCATGTACGCATCAACATATTTGGACGGTCGGAAAAAATAAATAAAAAATAGACATATCATCCATTCAGCAACATCCTTTTATAATGTTATAGTTGCTAGATGACTGAAAGGGCAACTGCACTTTTGTTGGAATTTTGCCTATCGTTCACAATCATTATGAAAGACATGACTACGGATGTATTTTTTATAATGCATTGTAAATATTATTAATTAAAAAATATTTGTTTTTTTAATTTATTTTATTATTTTTTTTAACTTGGGATTTCCCGCGGGCCGGATTTTGGACGTTGGCGGGCTGGATCCTCACTGAAGACATGATTTTATTTCACAATTCCTTAAGAGAAAAAAACACCTGGTTAGGCGTGTGTATAGCAGTATGTGCGCTGTATATAGTGACATGTATGAATCATGTCATGTGAGCCTTCCTTGGCTGAAGCCAGGTTTACAGCTATGTTGTGACATGTTGTTATTATGCGGTTTGTTACTTATGTATGTTATGTTGCAGCTATTTAAAATAGTTTTGTCAATTTGTTCTGGCCCAAAATAAATTGGCCCTTTGAAACATATCTTTGTGTGTTGTATGTAGACCACATAGCTTAGCAGAGTTCAGTGATGCAAATGCATGTCAAGTTGATCCACACATTGTATTATTCTCCAGTGCAATAACAGTACTGAAATGAAGGCTAAAAGGGCATTAATGGGAGCCTTACATTTTTTTTTTTTTTTTACATAAGTAACTAAATAGTTACTTTTCACAGTAACGCATTACTATTTGGTGTAAGTAACTGAGTTAGTAACTGAGTTACTTTTGAAATAAAGTAACTCGTAACTGTAACTAGTTACTGGTTTTCAGTAACTAACCCAACACTGGTTGCCATGGGTGCTGATTATTTTCACCTGCCTCTGATTAGTGTTCGGGACGCTCACCTGCTCCCGGGCACTAATCAGAGAGATATTTATTCCTGCCTTCCGCCACTCCCAGTCTGGCTGTTTTTTTTGCTCCTGCAACAAGTTACGTTGGTACTCCTTTGATTCCCGTTTCCATGCTAAGCTTTCCACTGCTAATTTTTTGCCTTAGCTCCCCGTGCTATGGGCCCGCGTGTTCCGTTTTGTATTCCTGTCTGACTGAATTATGGAGAATATATCATTGTCCTACCTGCACACTGCCTCCGGAGTTCCGTCTGCATCTTGGGCAGAGGTGGGTAGAAACGCGCTACATTTACTCCGTTACATCTACTTGAGTAACTTTTGGGATAAATTGTACTTCTAAGAGTAGTTTTAATGCAACATACTTTTACTTTTACTTGAGTATATTTATAGAGAAGAAACGTTACTTTTACTCCGGTCCATTTATCTACATTCAGCTCGCTATTAGCTACTGATTTTTATCAATCTGTTAATGCACGCTTTGTTTGTTTTGGTTTGTCAGACAGACCTTCAAAGTAGGATCTATCGCATGCCTGCGTTTCACCAATCAAATGCAGTCACTGGTGACGTTTGACTCCGTTTCACCAATCAAACAGAACCAGGCGGTCACATGGTTAACTGCACATAAAGTTTCAGCGGCAAACAACAAGCTTAAGCTTACATGAACTCAACGTCAAATTTGAGGAAGCACATCGCGGTAAGTAACGTTAGTAGATATTTTGGCTGTCACCGTAGGCTGATGTTAGCTTCCCTGCTATGAATCACTGTCAAATTTACATCGTGTGGGGACATTTATTAACGCACTGCAGCCTCATAGACACACACACACACACACACACACGCACAAACACCAATTAGAAGTGCACAGTGTGTTCCACACCTATCAGTTTATGGTTTGCGTAAAGGCTAACTTGTTATTTTCCTTTGTAATCTCTGCCTACTGAGCCTATGGTGCTGTTAAGTTATTGTGGCTCAATTTGCCTTAATTTTTTTTTTTTTATGTTAATGTATTATTATTTAATATATATTATTGCTTTAGTTGCTTAAGAGATATTCCTGGCTCTGAATTTGCTCATTACTATTTTTATGTTTTTGTGCATTATTTGTTGCCGTCATCATTAAACGAACAGGTTACTCATCAGCTACTCAGTACTTGAGTAGTTTTTTCACAACATACTTTTTACTTTTACTCAAGTAAATATTTGGGTGACTACTCCTTACTTTTACTTGAGTAATAAATCTCTAAAGTAACAGTACTCTTACTTGAGTACAATTTCTGGCTACTCTACCCACCTCTGATCTTGGGGAAACGATCCGAGCATAACCATGCGACCACCCAACCGTAACACAAAACTCCAAAAAAAAAGTGCAGTTCCCCTTTAACAGATAACCTACACATGTCACACAGATGCAAACCTGAATCCCACCAGTGTACTTGTTTTGTTCTATTTTAAATGGCATCTTCAACCAATACTGCTAGAGCATATTGACTAAATCTGCAGGTCAAAAGAGCCAATATGCTAAGTATTGCAAAAAGTAGTTTTAATCCTCACCTTTTCTCCGTGAAATGTCCTGGTAAGCATGTGGTTGTGCACTGTTTGACAACAAGGACTTCCCCGTTACTAGGATTTACCTGAACAGCAGCACACAAAGTGTGTGTAATAATGGAAATACAACATAACTTGGACCACAACTTACACACCTGACACAGGTTGTTGAACAACCTGCACTATGCATCACATCATGTTTAGGCCATCAAGAAATAAACATATTCAGTTGGGTATTCGCCCTTGTTTAGAATTGTTAACTTCAAGTTCAAGCCATTGTCGACTCACTCACAACAATAGTTTAAAACTGTGGCTAAATGAAGTGGACCACTTCATCATTGCTGTGCAGGGTGTGGCAAAACAAAACGATCCGGTTTGGTGCTTCAATTGACCAAGGTGCTGAGTGGTATGAGGACAAAGGAAACGACAAAGTTCATTTCCTGTGATTTCAGTGCAAACGTCACCATAGCGTTGCTTTCAACGGGGTATACTCTGTACTAATAAACATACTTGTCATTCAGAATATTTTGTGTATTTTTGACCCAATTAGTTTGTGTTTCAGCATAAATGTTGCATATAGTTGGTATAATTTAATTTATCTGAGCATTATCTCCACCATCTGTGTAATGTGCATTTATATATATTTTTTAAATATTCCATATATATAAATACAGCATATATATATATATATATATATATATATATATATATATATAGTCGAGGTTTCTGTGGTTTATCCGTTATACAGTGCTCAATACCGGGATAGAGCGTTAGGTCAGGAAAAAAACACAAGAGGCTATATCATCCCTACAAGCCTGTTTCGCAGGTTTCCCTGCTCGTCAGGGGATTTTATTATAGAATATTATATAAAATGTTATTATGATTTTATAATACATTTTATTATAAAATATTATATTAAATCCTCTGACGAGCGGGGAAATCTGCCAAACAGGCTTGTCGGGATGATATAGCCTCTGGTGTTTTTTTTCCCTGACCTAACGTATATATATACAGATATATACAGTATACATATACATATATATGTGTGTGTGTGTATATATGTACAGGCCACACCTTGGATACACCTTCTCATTTAATGTGTTTTCTTTATTTTCATGACCATTTACATTGTAGATTGTCACTGAAGGCATCAAAACTATGAATGAACACATGTGGAGTTATGTACTTAACAAAAAAAGATGTAATAACTGAAAACATGTTTTATATTCTAGTTTCTTCAAATTAGCCACCCTTTGCTCTGATTACTACTTTGCACACTCTTGGCATTCTCTCCATGAGCTTCAAGAGGTAGTCACCTGAAATGGTTTTCACTTCACAGGTGTCATGGTTTTGATGCCGTCAGTGACTATCTACAATGGAAATAGTCATGAAAATAAAGAAAATGCATTGAAATTAGGTGTTTCCAAACTTTTGGCCTGTACTGTATATATATGTATATATGTAGTAGGGCTGTGAATCTTCGGGTGTCCCACGATTCGATTCAATATCGATTCTTAGGGTCACGATTCGATTCAAAATCGTTGTTTTTTTTTCGATTCAACGCGATTCTCGATTCAAAAACGATATTTTCCCGATTCAAAAGGATTCTCTATTCATTCAATACATAGGATTTCAGCAGGATCTACCCAAGTCTGCTGACATGCAAGCAGAGTAGTAGATTTTTGTAAAAAGCTTTTATAATTGTAAAGGACAATGTTTTATCAACTGATTGCAATAATGTAAATTTAAATTAACTATTAAATGAACCAAAAATATGACTTATTTTATCTTTGTGAAAATATTGGACACAATGTGTTGTCAAGCTTATGAGATGCGATGCAAGTGTAAGCCACTGTGACACTATTGTTCTTTTTTTTAATTATAAATGTCTAATGATAATGTCAATGAGGGATTTTTAATCACTGCTATGTTGAAATTGTAACTAATATCGATACTGTTGTTGATAATATTCATTTTTGTTTCACTATTTCACTATATCAATTTTTTCCCACACCCCTAATATATATATATATATATATATACACATACATACATACATACATACATACAGGTGTATATACCGGTGTTCGACGCTAGATATTCGAATGTGTGTTTGTTTTAATCAAAGGCAATATGCCAAAACAGCATTTTATGTGGTTGTACAGTGAAGTGCCCTGATAGTATTTACTCCTTTCTTCCGGATGCTTACATGTGTCATTACTTTTCTTCTCTGACTGTCCTGCTCATGTCTGTTATCACATATCTCTTTTACCACCACCAATGCAATCCTGGTAGGTATTTGTATTGCACGCATCAGGGATAATATTGCCACCTAGTGGAAAAAATGCTCACACAAAGCTTTTTCTGTGTCAAATCTACACAGGATCTGCCCTACGGCACCAGGGAGACAGCGGCAGAACCAATCGGGATTGACTGACATGGCCGCAACAAAGCAGTAGGCTTCCCTGAAAAACTTCCGTCATGCCTGAAGCGATGCAACAACCAAAAAAACAAGAAAGCCAACACGCCACCAGTACATCAAGAAGCACCTTGCAGTTGCCGTATACCTGTACACAAACTATCAGCGTGATAATAGCTGGACAGCATCAGAGCAAGAACAAGTTTATACCACCCATTGCTCCGAGCGATGTCATTCAAATTCTAAAGCAACAGTCAGCTGACATCAGAATCAGAATCAGAAATACTTTAATAATCCCTGAGGGGAAATTACAAACCCCGTTTCCATATGAGTTGGGAAATTGTGTTAGATGTAAATATAAACGGAATACAATGATTTGCAAATCATTTTCAACCCACATTTAGTTGAATATGCTACAAAGACAACATATTTGATGTTCAAACTCAAACATTTTTATTTTTTTTTGCAAATAATCATTAACTTTAGAATTTGATGCCAGCAACACGTGACAAAGAAGTTGGGAAAGGTGGCAATAAATACTGATAAAGTTGAGGAATGCTCATCAAACACTTATTTGGAACATCCCACAGGTGAACAGGCAACTTGGGAACAGGTGGGTGCCATGATTGGGTATAAAAGTAGATTCCATGAAATGTTCAGTCATTCACAAACTAGGATGGGGCGAGGGTCACCACTTTGTCAACAAATGCGTGAGAAAATTGTTGAACAGTTTAAGAAAAACCTTTCTCAAGCAGATATTGCAAGGAATTTAGGGATTTCACCACCTACGGTCCGTAATATCATCAAAGGGTTCAGAGAATCTGGAGAAATCACTGCACGTAAGCAGCTAAGCCCGTGACCTTCGATCCCTCAGGCTGTACTGCATCAACAAGCGACATCGGTGTGTAAAGGATATCACCACATGGGCTCGGGAACACTTCAGAAAACCACTGTCAGTAACTACAGTTGGTCGCTACATCTGTAAGTGCAAGTTAAAACTCTCCTATGCAAGGCGAAAACCGTTTATCAACAACACCCAGAAACGCCATCGGCTTCGCTGGGCCTGAGCTCATCTAAGATGGACTGATGCAAAGTGGAAAAGTGTTCTGTGGTCTGACGAGTCCACATTTCAAATTGTTTTTGGAAATTGTGGACGTCCTGTCCTCCGGACCAAAGAGGAAAACGAACCATCCGGATTGTTATAGGCGCAAAGTTGAAAAGCCAGCATCTGTGATGGTATGGGGGTGTATTAGTGCCCAAGACATGGGTAACTTACACATCTGTGAAGGCACCATTAATGCTGAAAGGTACATACAGGTTTTGGAGCAACATATGTTGCCATCCAAGCAACATTACCATGGACGCCCCTGCTTATTTCAGCAAGACAATACCCAGCCACGTGTTACATCAACGTGGCTTCATAGTAAAAGAGTGTGGGTACTAGACTGGCCTGCCTGTAGTCCAGACCTGTCTCCCATTGAAAATGTGTGGCGCATTATGAAGCCTAAAATACCACAACGGAGACCCCCGGACTGTTGAACAACTTAAGCTGTACATCAAGCAAGAATGGGAAAGAATTTCACCTGAGAAGCTTAAAAAATGTGTCTCCTCAGTTCCCAAATGTTTACTGAGTGTTGTTAAAAGGAAAGGCCATGTAACACAGTGGTGAACATGCCCTTTCCCAACTACTTTGGCACGTGTTGCAGCCATGAAATTCTAAGTTAATTATTATTTGCAAAAAAAAAAATAAGTTTATGAGTTTGAACATCAAATATCTTGTCTTTGTAGTGCATTCAATTGAATATGGGTTGAAAAGGATTTGCAAATCATTGTATTCCGTTTTTATTTACTTCTAACACAATTTCCCAACTCATTTGGGGTTTGAAAGTGCTCATTTAAACTAACATTAAATAACATTGATAATTGATGATTTTTTTTTCAGAGGTTTTAATTCAAGAAAATGTTATTATTGTGGTGGAGTGAAGAAGTAATCCGGTGCTGAGATAAAAGTACAAATTAACAGCAAAATATTAAAATACGTAAGTAAAGGTATGTAATTTCATTCAAATGTGAGCACATTTTCAAAGTGCTTCTGCAGTATGTTAAATAACGTCTTGATTTAAAACAAAAAAATACTTGTGCAATATGTTGAGTCACGTGTTTATGTTTTTTAAAAGACAGTAAAGGAAATGTTTCAAAGAACTCATTTCACAAGTCACGACTCGTAATTGTCTCAAGAAACATTATTTTGTTTGCTGGAGAAGTAATTCATTTATTTGACGCAAACAAAGAATAATGGGACGTTTCCAAGACTCCTTTTTTGGAGACTTTAAAGGAAAACACTTCCTTCAAACACGGCCAAGGGTGGCACATTTCAGGGGGCAAAGTCAATATTGTCTCTTGACCTATTTTGCGTTTGTGCGACTGTTGCCCTGTGTGCGCAGTTATCTTGGACTGTCATGATCTGTGGTTTGGATCATGTTTTATGTTATTTTCTGTTTAAGACTCCAAAGTTCCTGGTTGCACTTCCTTGTTTGTTTTGTCACCATGGTTACTCATTGTGTTCACCTGTCTCTGATTAGTGCTCGCCCGCTCACCTGCTTCCCGAGCACTAATCAAAGGCATTATTTAAGCCTGCCATTGCCGGTCAGTCGGCCTGGCGTCATTGTTTCATGCAATGCCTCGTTTCATACTGCTCTGTTGATGATCTTTTCATGCTGGTATTCTTGCTATTGCTCTTCTCATGCTTCATGCTAGTGATGGGTTGATGAGGGGTCATGAAGCGTTTCGACACATTGCAAAACTGTATTGATACTGTGTCACTAAATACTGACATCTGCTGGACATTAAAAATCCCTACAGGCAACCTATGGACCGACTCAACTGACACTGATTTTATGACCTAGTATAAACAATAATATAAACCAAGTCATTGTATTTCATTTAGGATTATTTCATATCTTCATTTAAACCAACAGGCCCTCCAGCGAGTGGTTAAAGCGGCGGGGAAAATTACAAGGACGATACTCCCAGAGATGAGTGCCATGTACACAACTCGCTGCCTAAAGCGAGTACACAACATCCTGAAGGACAGATACCACCCAGCACATGGCCTCTTCAACCTGCTACCCTCTGGAAGGAGGTATAGATCGATTCGCGCCAGGACCACCAGAATGTCTCACAGTCTGTATCCCCAGGCTGTGAGACTGCTAAATGAACAGCCTGCCCCGGACCATCTTATTACCTCACTCTTCACCACCTCAATAAGTGTGCTCTGGACATTGTATTGCTGCAACATCAACGTAACACCCATCAGACATCCGACTGTTCCCACCCCCACGTCCCTCTTATCGCGATCTCCCTGACAATGCTAAAATGTAAACTATTGTCAACCTGCACATCAATGCAGTTTCTATGCCGCTGGACAAAACTCAAACAAAATCTCGTTGTTCATGTATGACTTAAGTGTTATTATGACAATGACAATAAAGGAATTGATTGATTGATTGATTGAAATAAAAATATGTTTTTATCTTTTTTAGATACAGTCAATGAATAATGTAAACATGTATCATAACATGGAAATCTAAGAGAACGTGTTGTGAATGACGATGCTTGTGGACTGGGAATTTTTTTATATTTTTTTTTACACATTTTTATTAATAAAAAACAGTTTTTCCAACGTATTAAATTTTAGACGATTTCTCCTCTTAGTTATTATTTCTCCGGCTGTAGTAAAGACCCGCTCACAGGGCACAGAGGAGGCGTCAGTGCGACACAGTTCGCGTATCGGTCACGTGACCGAAACAGCTCATGATCGGTCACATGACTTTCTAAAAGCGGTACGCGCACCGACACAGGGTTTTGCTCTATGAGCTCGATGCATGCGTCGATGCATCGGTGTTGCCGGACCCATCACTACTTCATGCAATGCCAAGTAAGTTTTTGTTTATTCATGTCACAGTTAGCGACTTTTGTTTCATGTCCATAGTTCAGTCTAAGTGTTAGTTTTTGTTTCCTGCGTTAAGTTGTGCTTTCGCCTTGTGCGCCTTTTTGTTTTCACCTTTTTGAGTCAAGATTAAATCATGTTTTTACCTGCACGTGACTTTCTAAAAACGGTACGTGCAGCGACACTGGGTTTTGCTCTATGAGCTCAATGCATGCGCCGATGCATCGGTGTTGCCGGATCCATCACTACTTCATGCCATGCCAAGTAAGTTTTTGTTTATTCATGCCACAGTTAGCGACTTTTGTTTCATGTCCATAGTTCAGTCTAAGTGTTAGTTTTTGTCTCCTGCATTAAGTTGTGCTTTCGCCTTGTGTGCCTTTTTGTTTTCACCTTTTTGAGTCAAGATTAAATCATGTTTTTACCTGCACGCTACGTCCAGTCTGGTTGCATTCCGGGAAAGCAAACCACGCAGTAATTTGCGTCACCAATGTCCACGTCGTGACACTAACAGATTCAAAATTGCAGAGTAGCCTACTTTCAAACCACCAAAAATGGGCATTAAACCTTGGTGGTGTGTCATAACTGTTCTAGTCTACATTGTAACGACTATTAGTGCTATACTACTACGTACACAAAAATTAATCAACAAACACTATGAAGGTAGAGGTTCTGGTAGCGCAAACAACTTGTTTATACAGCCTCCTACCTTCATGTACAACAATCTTCTGGAGATTTTTTTTAGACAGCGAAATTACAAAAATATGAATTTTACTTTATTCTTAAATTACATTTAACGGTCCTATTAACAGTTATTTTTATAGCATTTTTCAATGTGCGCTAAGAAAGTTTCAGACATGTGAGGTGTCTG
Organism: Nerophis lumbriciformis; assembly: GCF_033978685.3. Lineage (NCBI taxonomy): Eukaryota > Metazoa > Chordata > Actinopteri > Syngnathiformes > Syngnathidae > Nerophis > Nerophis lumbriciformis. The sequence continues at coordinate 11,855,604 of NC_084574.2, forward strand.
AGAAAATGCGGAAATCCGCGTATTTAAACATACATTTTCGCGTCAAAATATCACTTATTTTAATGTAATATTAATACAAATGTAAATGTTGAAAGCTCACCTCAGCCGCAGGTACTCGCTCTTCATCTTTAAACGCCACGCCGAATTGCAGGTTGGGGAGTCGACCAGGTGCGCCGAAACAAGCTCGCTCGTTAGCATCATCTAGCTAGCCAGCTTGTTGTCTCTCCCAGCCACAACGTTGAAGGCTTTCTACTTTAATCAGAATCAGAATCAGAAGTACTTTTTTAATCCCCGAGGGGAAATTAAGATTTGCCAACTTCCAAAAAAGGTGAGAAACTGGGGTGCAGAGGGAAATGTTCAATCTAAACCTGGGCCCCTGGAGAGGAGGTCCAGACTGAGGCCAAGGGGGGGGGGGGAAACAACTCATAGCCATAGCACACATAAGCATGTGTGTAAGAGGGAAACATCAAAGAACACAAAGGACATTAAAGACATTAAAAGAGCAGAGCTGATGCAACCAGCTGCCACTCCAACAGTGCAACTTATACACACAGCCACAAAAGTAAAACAACAAAAAAACAATCAACCAATAATATACATTGCGCACACACGATTGCACCATGCATATACCGTATATTTCGGAGTATAAGTCGCACCGGAGTATAAGTCGCACCTGCCGAAAATGCATAAAGAGAAGGAAAAAAACATATATAAGTCGCACTGGAGTATAAGTCGCATTTTTTGGGGAAATGTATTTGATAAAAGCCAACACCAAGAATAGACATTTAAAAGGAAATTTAAAATAAATAAAGAATAGTGAACAACAGGCTGAATAAGTGTACGTTATATGAGGCATAAATAACCAACTGAGAACGTGCCTGGTATGTTAACGTAACATATTATGGTAAGAGTCATTCAAATAACTATAACATATAGAACATGCTATACGTTTACCAAACAATCTGTCACTCCTAATCGCTAAATCCCATGAAGTCTTATACGTCTAGTCTCTTACGTGAATGAGCTAAATAATATTATTTGATATTTTACGGTAATGTGTTAATAATTTCACACATAAGTCGCTCCTGAGTATAAGTCGCACCCCCGGCCAAATTATGAAAAAAACTGCGACTTATAGTCCGAAAAATACGGTACAAGCAACCAAACAAAAACATCATTTCAACACCCATATACACTGTTGTGGCCTCTGTGGTGTTCCACGCCATCGTCTGCTGGGGTAGCGGGAGCATGGCCAGAGACAGGAGCAGACCCAACAAAGCAACCGAGAGAGCCGACTCCACCCTCGGCCGCCCACCAACTCTCGGCCAGCGTCCAGTCCGCTTAGACGAGCGAGGATGCGTCCAAGGAGACCGAGGCGTCCGATACACGCTCATTCAGCCGAGACACTGTGAAGCTTGTCATAATTGGATGATTACGAATCGAACAATGTTATTTCCAAACCAGTTGTAGTTCTAGAAAATGTATTAGTAGCCAGCGAGAATGTATATGTTTGACATGAAAACAGAGGTCGTCCATCCATCCATCCATCCATCCATCTTCTTCCGCTTATCCGAGGTCGGGTCGCGGGGGCAGCAGCCTAAGCAGGGAAGCCCAGACTCCCCTCTCCCCAGCCACTTCGTCCAGCTCCTCCCGGGGGATCCCGAGGCATTCCCAGGCCAGCCGGGATATATAGTCTTCCCAACGTGTCCTGGGTCTTCCCCGTGGCCTCCTACCGGTCGGACGTGCCCTAAACACCTCCCTAGGGAGGCATTCGGGTGGCATCCTGATTAGATGCCCGAACCACCTCATCTGGCTCCTCTCGATGTGGAGGAGCAGCGGCTTTACTTTGAGCTCCCCCCGGATGACAGAGCTTCTCACCCTATCTCTAAGGGAGAGCCCGCCACCCGGCGGAGGAAACCCATTTCGGCCGCTTGTACCCTTGATCTTGTCCTTTCGGTCATGACCCAAAGCTCATGACCATAGGTGAGGATGGGAACGTAGATCGACCAGTAAATCGAGAGCTTTGCCTTCCGGCTCAGCTCCTTCTTCACCACAACGGATCGATACAGCGTCCGCATTACTGAAGACGCAGCACCGATCCGCCTGTCGATCTCACGATCCACTCTTCCCTCACTCGTGAACAAGACTCCGAGGTACTTGAACTCCTCCACTTGGGGCAAGATCTCCTCCCCAACCCGGAGATGGCACTCCACCCTTTTCCGGGCGAGAAACATGGACTCGGACTTGGAGGTGCTGATTCCCATCCCAGTCGCTTCACACTCGGCTGCGAACCGATCCAGTGAGAGCTGAAGATCTTGGCCAGATGAAGCCATCAGGACCACATCATCTGCAAAAAGCAGAGACCTAATCCTGCAGCCACCAAACCGGATCCCCTCAACGCCCTGACTGCGCCTAGAAATTCTGTCCATAAAGGTTATGAACAGAATCGGTGACAAAGGGCAGCCTTGGCGGAGACCAACCCTCACTGGAAACGGGACCGACTTACTGCCAGCAATACGGACCAAGCTCTGACACTGATCATACAGGGAGCGAACCGCCACAATAAGACAGTCCGATACCCCATACTCTCCGAGCACTCCCCACAGGATTTCCTGGGGTACATGGTCGAATGCATTCTCCAAGTCCACAAAGCACATGTAGACTGGTTGGGCAAACTCCCATGCACCCTCACAGAGGTCGTCTTTTTTGTATTTCCTGGCAGGTTGCAGCCGTAACTAAAAATATGCATACCGCCACCTACCGTAGCATGGGCTCATTATGTATATCTTATTATTATTATTATGTATACCTTATTATTGATGATTACAATACATAAATGAATATCTATCTATACATCTACAGGTAAAAGCCAGTAAATTAGAATATTTTGAAAAACTTGATTTATTTCAGTAATTGCATTCAAAAGGTGTAAATTGTACATTATATTTATTCATTGCACACAGACTGATGCATTCAAATGTTTATTTCATTTAATTTTGATGATTTGAAGTGGCAACAAATGAAAATCCAAAATTCCGTGTGTCACAAAATTAGAATATTGTGTAAGGCTAATACAAAAAAGGGATTTTTAGAAATGTTGGCCAACTGAAAAGTATGAAAATGAAAAATATGAGCATGTACAATACTCAATACTTGGTTGGAGCTCCTTTTGCCTCAATTACTGCGTTAATGCGGCGTGGCATGGAGTCGATGAGTTTCTGGCACTAGCTCAGGCCCGTTGTGCGTTCTCTCTGTAAAGTCGTGGATTGTTTTTGGGACTCCGGGCATTTTGCTTATAATGCATATAATGCCCTGTGACCATACTTGCCAACCTTGAGACCTCCGATTTCGGGAGGTGGGGGGAGGGGGTGGGCGTGGTCGGGGTGGGACGGGGGCGTGGTTGGGGGCGTGGCTAAAAGGGGAGGAGTATATTGACAGCTAGAATTCACCAAGTCAAGTATTTCAAATATATATAGATATACATATATATATATATATATATATATATATATATATATATATATATATATATACATATATATATATATATATATAAGAAATACTTGACGTTCAGTGAATTCTAGCTATATATATATATATATATATATATATGTATATATATATATATATATATATATATATATATATATATATATATATATATATATATATATATATATATATATATATATATATAAAATAAATACTTGAATTTTAGTGTTCATTTATTTACACATATACACACACATAACACTCATCTACTCATTGTTGAGTTAAGGGTTGAATTGTCCATCCTTGTTCTATTCTCTGTCACTATTTTTCTAACCATGCTGAACACCCTCTCTGATGATGCATTGATGTGTGACACGCACAAAAGTGCTTTCATCAAATGCACTAGATGGCAGTATTGTCCTGTTTAAGAGTGTCACAACATTGCTGTTTACGGCAGACAAACTGCTTTACGGTATACAAAAACGTGACTGCTGTTGTTATTTGTATATCACATTTGTATTTGTATATTTATTAATATATGCACATGTATTGATATATATATATATATATATATATATATATATATATATATATATATATATATATAAGTTGATGTGAGACAATCCTACTTCCATAGCCGAGCACCTCACTAAGCAAACTGCTGACATAGCTAAGAAAGCTTGACCTGAGAAGGTAGAGGAACATTTAAGGAACTTGGAATGCCAACTGCAAAATGTGCATCAAGCTGAATGGCGATCGAGAAGCAGAAGAAGAGAACTTGTTGTCAAAGACATTAAGGAACTAATCAAGACTCAAAGCTGCAGGTTGATTACATGATTACATGATGTAAGCAACAAGGAAGTATTTAAAAAAAGGAAAGTTTATTTATAAAGCACAATTCGTAGACAAAGCACTTTGAAGTGCAGTGACTAAACCCTAGAATATGTATTTCCCTGTTCTAGTCAATTAGCAGTATTCTGGATGTACGGCAGCTGCTTTACAGTTAATTTTGAGAACCTAGTGAGAAGGCCATTACAGTAGTCTAGCTTGCTTGGGGAAAAAACATGGATTAAGTCTGGTTTGGATGTTATTCCTCTGATTATGGCAGTGTTTTTCAACCACTGTGTGCGTGTGCCGTGAGATACAGGCTGGTGTGCCGTGGGAGATTATGTAGTTTCACCTATTTGGGTTAAAACATTTTTTTTTGCAAACCAGTAATTATAATCCGCAAATAATGTGCCGTTGTTTAGTGGCGTTGCTGTCTAGAGCTCGGCAGAGTAACCGTGTTATTCTCCTCAATATCAGTAGGTGGAAGCCGGTAACTAATTGCTTTGTAGATGTCGGGAACATGTCGTGTGAGACGACGATGGTTTGACGTGATCACAATATGCGGACGACAGCGGGAGGCAGCGTGCAGGTAAAAAGGTGTCTAATGCTTAAACCAAAAATAAACAAAAGGTGAGTGCCCCTAAGAAAAGGCATTGAAGCTTAGGGAAGGCTATGCAGGCTAAAACTGAGCTGGCTACAAAGTAAACAAAAACAGAATGCTGGACGACAGCAAAGACTTACAGCGTGTGGATTATCCCTACATGACATGACAACAATGTCCCCACAAAAAAAGATAGCAACAACTTAAGTATTCTTGATTGCTAAAACAAAGCAGGTGCTGGGAATATCGCTCAAAGAAAGACATGAAACTGCAACAGGAAAATACCAACAAAACAGGAAAAGCCACCAAAGTAGGAGCGCAAGACAAGAACTAAAACACTACACAGGAAAACACCAAAAAACTCAAAAATAAGCCGCACATTTTTGCCTTATCTTTGTGGATTAAAAGATTCTTACCTGCACACTGCATCTCCTGCCTGTCATTTCGTATCCTGGGAACACAATGTGACAATTAGAACACAAAATGTGACAGCTGTGAGGCAAATAAGCGAACCAGACTGCTCACATCAAGGAAGCAATGTTGCAATACTGTACATTTTAAAAAGGACATCCAACACATCCTTCCCATCTCAAGTCACAATTTGAAATAAACCTTTTTTTGTCACATATAGCAACATTTATCCATGCATTTTACCCATCGTCTTAAGGAGCAGTCATATAACACCCAGGAATCTCCTGTACCAAGTCGTTTCATAGTGTTTGTCTAAATTACAAAACCAGGTTGTGTAAATGGTAAATAAAAACAGAATACAATGATTTGCAAATCCTTTTCAACTTATATTCAATTGAATAGACTGCAAAAACAAGATATTTCATGTTCGAACTGAGAAACGTAATTTTTTTTCTCGCAAATAATCATTAACTTAGAATTTAATGGCAGGAACACATTGCAAAAAAGTTGTCACAGGGGCATTTTTACCACTGTGTTACATGGCCTTTCCTTTTAACAACACTCAGTAAATGTTTGGGAACTGAGGAGACCAATTTTTGAAGCTTTTCAGGTGGAATTCTTTCCCATTCTTGCTTGATGTACAGCTTAAGTTGTTCAACAGTCCGGGGGTCTCCGTTGTCGTATTTTACGCTTCATAATGTGCCACACATTTTCAATAGGAGACAGGTCTGAACTACAGGCAGGCCAGTCTAGTACCCGCACTCTTTTACTACAAAGCCACGTTGTTGTAACGCATGGCTTGGTATTGTCTTGCTGAAATAAGCAGGGGCGTTGCTTGGATGGCAACTTATGTTGCTCCAAAACCTGTATGTACCTTTCAGCATTAATGGTGCCTTCACAGATGTGTAAGTTACCCATGTCTTGGGCACTAATACACCCCCATACCATCACAGATGCTGCCTTTTCAATTTTGCGCGTATAACAGTCCAGATGGTTCTTTTCCTCTTTGGTCCGGAGGACACAACGTCCACAGTTTCCAAAAACAATTTGAAATGTGGACTCGTCAGACCACAGAACACTTTTCCACTTTGCATCAGTCCATCTTAGATGAGCTCGGGCCCAGTGAAGCCGGCGGCGTTTCTGGGCGTTGTTGATAAATGGCTTTCGCTTTGCATAGTAGAGTTTTAACTTGCACTTACAGATGTAGCGACCAACTGTAGTTACTGACAGTGGTTTTCTGAAGTGTTCCCGAGCCCATGTGGTGATATCTTTTACACACCAATGTCGCTTTTTGATGCAGTACAGCCTGAGGGATCGAAGGTCACGGGCATTCAATGTTGGTTTTCTGCCTTGCCGGGATTTCTCCAGATTCTCTGAACCTTTTGATGATATTACGGACCGTAGATGGTGAAATCCTTAAATTCCTTGCAATAGCTGGTTGAGAAATGTTCTTAAACTGTTGGACAATTTGCTCACGCATTTGTTCACAAAGTGGTGACCTTTGCCCCATCCTTGTTTGTGAATGACTGAGCATTTCATGGAAGCTGCTTTTATACCCAATCATGGCACCCACCTGTTCCCAATTAACCTGTTCACCTGTGGGATGTTCCAAATAAGTCTTTAATGAGCATTCCTCAACTTTCTCAGTCTTTTTTTGCCACTTGTGCCAGCTTTTTTGAGACACGTTGCAGGCATCAAATTTCAAATGAGCTAATATTTGCACAAAAAAGTTTAGCAGTCTATTCAATTGAATATAGGTTGAAAAGGATTTGCAAATCATTGTATTCTGTTTTTATTTACCATTTACACAACGTGTCAACTTCACTGGTTTTGGGTTTTGTAGAACAAAGGCATTTTTCTCCCAATAATCAATAACTGTCTATTGTGAACTAAGACAATGTCTCAATTCTATCCAAACAGTCCACTGGCCTCCCAGTAATTCAATTGATGATGATGATGATGATGACGTGTTCCTGGCAGCTATGTCAACATGGCTCTGTCATGTGTCATGGACCTACACAGTGCATACTGTACTTTATTGTTCTTCACCCTTTAGTCACCAGTTCTTGTGAAACGTCATGTCAAAAAATAAATGGCCCCAAAAGCAACACGGCTTGAGGTGGCCGCACTGTTTGGAAAGTAGCAAGTCTGCCACGTTTGTATTATTACAACAATATCCACAAAAAAACATGAATAACCAACTCTAAGTTATTTCAAAGTAGTACCTGCAATTCTTTATTAACAAACTCAACATATCAGAAACAGTACAAAGAGGATTGGTGTGTTTAAATTGTTCATGGCATACATAAGAATGCATTAGAGATTTACTGGGAGTCAAATGTATTGTACAAACCCTGTTTCCATATGAGTTGGGAAATTGTGTTAGATGTAAATATAAACGGAATACAATGATTTGCAAATCATTTTCAACCCATATTCAATTGAATATGCTACAAAGACAACATATTTGATGTTTAAACTGATAAACATTTTTTTTTTGCAAATAATCATTAACTTTAGAATTTGATGCCAGCAACACGTGACAAAGAAGTTGGGAAAGGTGGCAATAAATACTGATAAAGTTGAGGAATGCTCGTCAAACACTTATTTGGAACATCCCACAGGTGAACAGGCAAATTGGGAACAGGTGGGTGCCATGATTGGGTATAAAAGTAGATTCCATGAAATGCTCAGTCATTCACAAACAAGGATGGGGCGAGGGTCACCGCTTTGTCAACAAATGCGGAAGCAAATTGTTGAACAGTTTAAGAAAAACCTTTCTCAAGCAGCTATTGCAAGGAATTTAGGGATTTCACCATCTACGGTCCGTAATCTCATCAAAGGGTTCAGAGAATCTGGAGAAATCACTGCACGTAAGCATCTAAGCCCGTGACCTTCGATCCCTCAGGCTGTACTGCATCAAAAAGCGATATCAGTGTGTAAAGGATATCACCACATGGGCTCAGGAACACTTAAGAAACCCACTGTCAGTAACTACAGTTGGTCGCTACATCTGTAAGTGCAAGTTAAAACTCTCCTATGCAAGGCGAAAACCGTTTATCAACAACACCCAGAAACGCCGTCGGCTTCGCTGGGCCTCAGCTCATCTAAGATGGACTAATACAAAGTGGAAAAGTGTTCTGTGGTCTGACGAGTCCACATTTCAAATTGTTTTTGGAAACTGTGGTCGTCGTGTCCTCCGGACCAAAGAGGAAAAGAACCATCCGGATTGTTATAGGCGCAAAGTGTAAAAGCCAGCATGTGTGATGGTATGGGGGTGTATTAGTGCCCAAGACATGGGTAACTTACACATCTGGGAAGGCACCATTGAAGGCACCATTAATGCTAAAAGGTACATACAGGTTTTGGAGCAACATATGTTGCCATCCAAGCAACGTTACCATGGACGCCCCTGCTTATTTCAGCAAGACAATGCGAAGCCACATGTTACATCAACGTGGCTTCATAGTAAAAGAGTGCGGGTACTAGACTGGCCTGCCTGTAGTCCAGACCTGTCTCCCATTGAAAATGTGTATCGCATTATGAAGCCTAAAATACCACAACGGAGACCCCGGACTGTTGAACAACTTAAGCTGTACATCAAGCAAGAATGGGAAAGAATTCCACCTGAGAAGCTTCAAAAATGTGTCTCCTCAGTTCCCAAACATTTACAGAGTGTTGTTAAAAGGAAAGGCCACGTAACACAGTGGTGAACGTGCCCTTTCCCAACTACTTTGGCACGTGTGGCAGCCATGAAATTTTAAGTTAATGATTATTTCCCCAAAAAAAATAAAGTTGATCAGTTTGAACATCAAATATCTTGTCTTTGTAGTGCATTCAATTGAATATGGGTTGAAAAGTATTTGCAAATCATTGTATTCCGTTTATATTTACATCTAACACAATTTCTCAACTCATATGGAAACGGGGTTTGTACATACAAATACACACATATACTCACATATACACAATTATTCATACATATATATTATACACACATAGGTACATACGCTCCCACATACATGCACATATACAGTACATACCTACACACTCAAAGTCCGTACATCCACACACACATTCACTGTACAAACATACATATATATATGCCAGTGACGTGCGGTGAGGTTGATGGCTGGTGAGGCACTGACTTTATCACAGTCAGATTTACAAACATATGAACCCTAAAGAGAATCTTATTCACCATTTGATTGGTAGCAGTTAACGGGTTATGTTTAAAAGCTCATACCAGCATTCTTCCCTGCTTGGCACTCAGCATCAAGGGTTGGAATTGGGGGTTAAATCACCAAAAATTATACCCGGGCGCGGCGCCGCTGCTGCCCACTGCTCCCCTCACCTCCCAGGGGGTGATCAAGGGGATGGGTCAAATGCAGACGACAAATTTCATTACAGCGAGTGTGTGTGTGACAATCATTGGTCTTTAACTTAACTTTAACTTTACACATACAAACTGTAGCACACAAAAAAGCACATTTAATAAAAAAAAAACGTTATTATGGTCTTACCTTTACTTATAAATTAAGTCCATGCAACTAAAGCCCTCACTTCAACTTTCCACGTGCAAGATTGAATCTATTTAAAAAAGAGTAAACCGAGGGTTTATAAATGTCGCCTATACTGTATGAAACTACAAAATAACAAACACGGAGGCTCCGGTTTACACGAGGACCACTTTATTTACCTTCTTTCAAAAACCTCCGCAACGTGTCATCACTTCCGCTCTTAGCGCCTTCAAAATAAGAGCTCAAGGCATATAATGTATAACAGCGCATAACAGGAACTTAACATCACAAAGAGGAAATCCCATGAAAATAGGTTACAAAAGTTATTTAATAAGAAGCCAAAAAGTGCAAAAACAATAATGTTCGTGTTGGAGGAGTTGTGAATTAGGTACACCGGCAGTCTGCAGGTGTACCTAATGATGTGTCCCTGCAGTCATTCACAACTCCTCCAACACGAACATTATTGTTTTTGCACTTTTTGGCTTCTTATGAAATAACTTTTTCAAGATTCAATCTTGCACGTGGAAAAGTTTAAGTGTGGGCTTTAGTTGATATAACAATTCTACGGCGGGGGTGCAGGAAGCGGGATTACTGGAGCCTCAACTAGTGCGTCTTTTGCAGCCGTTTTATGATCGCTCAGCACAGGAAATACGTTACACACATACAGTTGTTGACAAAATACACTGTACATTATATACCTCAGCTAACTAAACTATGGAAATGTATAGTATAATTCATATAGCAATACAGTCTCACTGCACAGCAGGCCAGCAGTTAGCCGAGTCCGGAATCCATGTTGAGGCACTGAGTGACGTGCCTCAACTGGCTGCTGATCACCGCACCGTCTCTTCTCAGTATTTGAAGGGCAAATGTGAAAATTCAGCGATTTTGAATAAAAATAATCGAAAACTGGTGAAGTTAAATGGAAAATAACTTTATAGTATAATCACTGAATACATATAACAATTTAATTAATTTGTTTTCTTTTTACATTTTTTTTTCTTTCCATGATGGCAGGTGAGGCCCCGCCTCACCTGCCTCTAGTGACCGCACGTCACTGATACATACTGTACATATACAAGTACATATCAGATCAGATCAGATCAGATCAGATAGGTCTTTATTGTCATTGCACAACTACAATGAAACTTTGTTTTCAGCACAAACTCGTCCAAGATTAGACAAACAAACAGTGTACAGGGTTACAGAACAGGAACGCTGATGGGTCAAGGCGCCCCCGTAAAAGACGGGAAAAAGGTAAAACGCTGGGGAAAAAGATAACTAAAAAAAGACAATCTAGACTGGGCTCCTAAGGGGGCCCAGTCTGGAGTGGGAAAAAACCTCCATGCAATGCACACATAAACACGTTACATTTAATCACGACAAAACTCGCAACAGAGGGGCGGGGAGTTGGGGCCCTGGAAGGCGACTGCTGCTATGAAGCGCTGCCATCCGACCATCACCCCGAGGGGAAAAGAGCGGTGGTGAAGGCGTGGGGTGGGGGGCGGGGGGTGTGCGTGTGTGCCCAATTGTCTTGGGTGTGATGATGCAATGTTTTTTTATAGACTGAGGCCGATCTGCAAAAGTTCGACTCCAGGTGTCGTTGAGGAGGGAGGGAGGTCAAAAGCGTCCATCATTGAGGTGTCCTCGGGGGTGTTTTTCAAAACAGCCTGGTCCTGTTTTCACAGCGTCAAGGCCATTCGAGGGAGTCAAATCGTAGATTAGGATGTTTGTTTTCCGCGAGCAGACAAAACAATGACTTGTTTGTTCTATTCGTCCATGCTGGGTGCTCTCAAATTCAATTCAATTTTCCTTTTCCATATACATACGCACACTCATGCATATAACCACGTTTCATCAAACATGTTAACGTTGTTCCCCTAGGGCAGGGGTAGGGAACCTATGGCTCTCGAGCCAGATGTGGCTCTTTTGATGACTGCATCTGGCTCTCGGATAAATCTTAGCTGACTTTGCTTGACACGATAAGTAATGAGCAATCCCACTGGTAATCACAGTGTTAAAAATAACGTTCAAAATACAAAACTTTCTCACGCATTTTAATCCGTCCGTCCGTTTTCTACCGCACCTGTTCAAGAAGTCGCATTATTGGTAAGAAGTATTTTATTTATTATTGGTTCGCGTCAGAATAACAATGTTGTTAAAAAGAACAAGAGACTTATTGTACTCTAAAAATGTTGGTCTTACTGAAAAATGCACGCATTTAGTTGTATTCAGTGTTAAAAAATATTTTATGGCTCTCACGGAAATACATTTTTTAAATATTTGGCTTTCATCGCTCTCTCAGCCAAAAAGGTTCCCGACCCCTGCCCTAGGGGGAACTGGGTAACACATGGCACACCGACAAAGCTAAACCTATTGTTACTATAACAATCTACAAGGTTAATACTTCTTTTTCCTCCCCTCCATTTATCTGCTTTCTTTTGTATTTCAAGTTATCATTACATATATGTATTGTTGCATTTGAAACAATTGTATTGTTGATAATAGAGGTAAAGATTTTGGATGCGTCCTCTTGGATCTGCACTGGCAGATCCAAGAAAACGCATCAATCAGAACTAGGGATGTCCGATAATGGCTTTTTGCTGATATCCGATATTGTCCGACTCTTTAATTACCGATACCGATATCAATTGATATATGCAGTCGTGGAATTAACACAATATTATGCCTAATTTGGACAAACGGGTATAGTGAAGATAAGGTACTGTTTAAAAATAATAATAAAATAAGATAAATAAATTAAAAACATTTTCTTGAATAAAAAAGAAAGTAAAACAATATAAAAACAGTTACATAGAAACTAGTAATTAATGAAAATGAGTAAAATGAACTGTTAAAGGTTAGTACTATTAGTGGACCAGCAGCACGCACAATCATGTGTGCTTACGGACTGTATCCCTTGCAGACTGTATTGATATATATTGATATATAATGTAGGAACCAGAATATTAATAACAGAAAGAAACAACCCTTTTGTGTGAATGAGTGTGAATGAGTTTAAATGGGGGAGGGAGTTTTTTTGGGTTGGTGCACTAATTGTAAGTGTATCTTGTGTTTTTTATGTTGATTTAATAAAAAAAAAAATTAAATAAAAGATTTTTTAAAAAACGATACCGATAATTTCCGATATTACATTTTAACGCATTTATCGGCCGATAATATCAGCAAGCCGATATTATCGGACATCTCTAATCAGAACACCATCTTCAAAGATGCTTAGTAACGAAACATGTACTAAAAGGGTGTGGGCCAAGGTGTTCTTTAACGCTGTCACTCAGCAGCGCACACAATCATACATACACACACACACACACACACACACACACACACACACACGCGCGTACACACAACCTGGCGGCTTTCAGATAACACAGGAACCTGGCCACACTATTTACCTGTGTGGAACTTTGGAATTCACTCATAGGGAGAGTGAAGCCGTGCCAACTATTGAATAAAACGACACTTTTGTCAAGGAAAAGAACATTTTAAGGTGAGTGTGGCTAAAGTATTTTGTATCTAATTGGCAGATACAACTGTCTGTGATTGTGATTACAGACAGTTGTTTGTATCGTTTGTGGATGACCTGGTGTTGCCAAACATTTTTTTTTAATCGGATTAAACACACTTTTGAGTTTTGATTAATCGTGATGAATTGCTGTAGATTACTTGCTTGCATAATTCAAAATAATTTTGAATTTTTTAACTTTTTAAAAAGTACAATTTTACTGTCAGAACATCACACACAAGCATTTTATTAAACGTTTTAGCTAAAGTCCCATCGTGTTTATTTTAAAGCAAACATGGCATATGATCACTGACCATATAGCAACCTAGGCTGCCTTTTAGGTAACCATCTGCATTAAAGGTAATTTGCGTGATTAATTAATCGTTTATTAATGCTTTAATACAGGGGTCCCCAAATGATCCGGCCCGGCAGTGTCCAAAATCCGACCGACGGGAAGTCCCAAGTTATAAAAAAATTATTTTATATATATATACATATATATATATATATATATATATATATATATATATATACATATATATATATATATATATAATAATATATATACAGTATATATGGAAAAAACACAGAGGCTATATCATCCCTACAAGCCTGTTTCGCAGGTTTCCTATATACACATATATACACACATATATATATATATATATATATATATATATACCCGCGACCCCAAAAAGGGACAAGCGGTAGAAAATTTATATATATATATATATACCCGGTATATATATATATATATATATATATATACAGCCCAGCCCGCGGCCAATTTTTTTTAACCCAATGCGGCCGCCGAGTCAAAAAGTTTGGGGACCCCTGCTTTGATAGGTTGTGATTAATGACACATGTTAACATGTTAACTATGAAAGCCCTTATATGATAACTTTAAATCGACATAAAGGCGGCGTGGCTCAGATGATAGAGTTGCGGTTGTGTCCTTGGGCAAGACACTTCACCCACCTTGCTCCCGGTGCCATGGGTTTCTCAATATTAGTGTTGTCCCGATACCAATATTTTGGTACCGGTACCAAAATTATTTCGGTACTTTTTGGTATTTTTCTACGGTACATTAAACATGTGTTTCTTATTGCAAGTTTGTCCTTAAATAAGCAAATTTTATGTTAGTGTTTTACTTATTTTAAATGATCTCAGTAAGATATTACAGCTTGTTGCTGAGATTTTATGAGCTATATTGAGTAAAACATACTTGAAACTAGAATATCAACTGTTGCAAAGCTGTGTCATCAACACTCACAAGTATAAAACTACTTTTTTAAAGTAATAATTTCTTATATCAAGCATGAAAAAAAAATCATGACTTTGACACAATTGTAGCTCATAATTAAAACAGATGACAGCCAAATGGACTTTGCTGTTTTATTTTCAATGAAACAATAGAAAATACGTACTCATATAGTAGTACAGTTGGCACAGTACAGTAAACTGACAGTTAATATTGAAACATTTAACATTTCTAACAATTTTGAACAGAAATAGTTCATGCACATTCAGATGAATTCTTCAAAATTACAATAAAAACATTTTTGGCCGGGGGCCGGGCTGTATATATGCGCACTAATTGACTGAAAGCGCACGCACTTGGCGTGATGATGTCATGTTGTCGATGGAAAAATGCATTTTTAGACAATATGATTTGCCTGAGCGGCTAGGAGACCCCGAGAGTAACAAGCGGTTGCCTTGTTGCCTTTCCATTAAGAACAATAAATTAGTTTTTGGTATAAGTTTGCTGGTTTCAAGAAATGTAATGCTGAGCGCATATCATTATGTCAAGATAATGGCACTAGCATTTACTTCATTTAAGAATATTTTTCAACATATTGAGCAAAAAGGTCTCATATTTGTTTTTCTACAAAGAAAAGTGCACTTGTTATTAGTGAGAATATACTTATTTTAAGGTATTTTTGGGTTCATTGAAGTTAGCAAATTTGACTTGTTTTGGAAAATCTTGACAAGCCAAATTTTCTTGTTCTATTGGCAGATCATTTTGCTTAGTTCAAATAAAATACCCCTCATTTTTGTATTTTTTTCCCTAGTTTTTGAACACTGACTTTTTGCAGTGTAGTAGTATCGACTAAATACACTACTGGGTCGTGGGTGTGGGGGTGGCGGACCGGTACTTTTCAGAGGCGGTATAGTACCGTATGTGATTCATTAGTATCGCGGTACTATAATAATACCGGTATGCTGTACAACCCTACTCAATATAAAGCGCTTTAAGTCACGAGAGAAAAAAATGCTGTATATATATATTTTTACTAACGGGAAATATGCATGAATACTGGTTACATAATCTTGAGATGTCATTGTTTACGGTAATTATTAGAGATGAATAAATGCTTTAAAATGTAATATCGTAAATTATCGGTATCCTTTTTTTTATTATCGGTATTTTTTGTTTTTTTATTAAATCAACATAAAAAACACAAGATACACTTACAATTAGTGCACCAACCCAAAAAAACCTCCCTCCCCCATTTACACTCATTTACACTCATTCACACAAAATGGTTGTTTCTTTCTGTTATTAATATTCTGGTTCCTACATTATATATCAATATATATCAATAAAGTCTGCAAGGGATACAGTCCGTAAGCACACATGATTGTGCGTGCTGCTGGTCCACTAATAGTACTAACCTTTAACAGTTAATTTTACTAATTTTCATTAATTACTAGTTTCTATGTAAATGTTTTTATATTGTTTTACTTTCTTTTTTATTCAAGAAAATGTTTTTATTTATTTATCTTATTTTATGAATTTTTTTTAAACAGTACCTTATCTTCACCATACCTGGTTGTCCAAATTAGGCATAATAATGTGTTAATTCCACGACTGTATATATCGGTATCGGTTGATATCGGTATCGGTAATTAAGAGTTGGACAATATCGGAATATCGGATATCGGCAAAAAGCCATTATCGGACATCCCTAGTAATTATCCCTATTTGGTTCTAGCTTGATTTGTGTTCCCCAGGTAACAAGATGTTTGCCTTCTCGTTGCTTCGTTACACTTGCTTTACAGCCTGGAAAAGTGTTTGAACAATACATGGAGGAGAAATGTGTTTACACTAAGTTTTCATCCTGATTTCAGTCCGACTATCCTCATTATGAGGACCAAGTGCTCCGTCCTGCTGCTGTTGGCTTTGGTCCTCGTCCTTACAGGCCTCGCGCAAAGTTTCAACCCACTATTTGTCTTTGATGGGAACTCCACTACTCACCGCGACATCACCCAAAGGGCGATCCTCCAAAAGACGGCAGAGGTCTGCCGAGACATTGCTGCTGCAGATGGACGGGACTTCACTCTGGCCGTAAGTGATGTTTCCCCTGATCTTCCACGTGTCGGAATAAACACCCAAACTCTGCAAGCATCCCTTGGACCATGTGTGAGAAACCTTATATGTGTGCAGTATCAGACATGTCCAGAATCTGAGATACATGGCTTTTTCATAAAATAATTCAATTACAGCAGTAATTTCCATTGGTTTACTTGTAATATAGGTACCGTATTTTTCGGAGTATAAGTCGCACCGGAGTATAAGTCGCACCTGCCGAAAATGCATAATAAAAAAGGAAAAAAACATATATAAGTCGCACTGGAGCCCGGCCAAACTATGAAAAAAACTGCGACTTATAGTCCGAAAAATACGGTAAATGGTAAACGCTTAATGGGTTGTATTTGTATAGCGCTTTTCTACCTTTTTTAAGAGAAAAAAAAGTGTTGGCCCAAACGTCATTTAAGTTTGTTACCTTGCCTGCCTTGCACGAGTGTACGCCAAAAGCAAGTAAATGCAGCGTGCTGGTAAAGGACCCTTGGTCTCCAGAACACCGAAATTTCACTAGCAAGTTCTCTTCATGTATGTTTTACTCCTGAAAATTTAACTGGCATCCATTTGACTCATAAATGATTGAGTCAGTATTTGTACATTAAGTATATATATATATATATATATATATATATATATACACATACATATATGTGGGTGTAGAGCATGGTGTGTATATATATATATATATATATATATATATATACACATACATATATGTGGGTGTAGAGCATGGTGTGTATATATATATATATATATATATATATATATATATATATATATATCTACACACACACACACACACACACACACACACACACATACACATATATATACATACATATATCTGAGTGTATATATATATATATATATATATATATATATATATATATATATATATATATATATATATATATATATAGTACAGTGTCAAAAGTTTGGTCATACCTTCTCATTTCAATGTGTATTCTTTATTTTCATGACTATTTACATTGTGGATTGTCACTGAAGGCATCACATCTATGACACCTGTGAAGTGAAAACCCTTTCAGGTACCTCCAGAAGCTCATCGAGAGAATGCCAAGAGTGTGCAAAACTGTAATCAGAGCAAAGGGTGGCAATTCTGAAGAAACTAGAATATAAAACATGTTTTCAGTTATTTCACCTTTTTTTTTGTTAAGTACATAACTCCACATGTGTTCATTCATAGTTTTGATGCCTTCTGTGACAATCTACAATGTAAATAGTCATGAAAATAAAGAAAACACATTGAATGAGAAGGTGTGTCCAACATTTTGGCCTGTACTGTATATGATAAATGATAAATGGGTTATACTTGTATAACGCTTTTCTACCTTCAAGGTACTCAAAGCGCTTTGACAGTATTTCCACATTCACCCATTCACACACACATTCACACACTGATGGCGGGAGCTGCCATGCAAGGCGCTAACCAGCAGCCATCAGGAGCAAGGGTGAAGTGTCTTGCCCAAGGACACAACGGACGTGACTAGGATGGTAGAAGGTGGGGATTGAACCCCAGTAACCGTATTTTTCGGAGTATAAGTCGCACCGGAGTATAAGTCGCACCTGCCGAAAATGCATAATAAAGAATGAAAAAATCATATATAAGTTGCACTGGAGCCCGGCCAAACTATGAAAAAAACTGCGACATATAGTCCGAAAAATACGGTAATTCTCAATCGGTGTACTTAACTCGTATTTTTCGTACTATAAGTTGTAGTTTTTTTTTCATAGTTTGGCCGGGGGTGCGACTTATACTCAGGAGCGACTTACGTGTGAAATTATTAACACATTACTGTAAAATATCAAATAATATTATTTAGCTCATTCACGTAAGAGACTAGACGTATAAGATTTCATGGGATTTAGCGATTAGGAGTGACAGATTGTTTGGTAAACGTATAGCATGTTCTATATGTTATAGTTATTTGAATGACTCTTACCATAATATGCTACGTTAACATACCAGGCACGTTCTCAGTTGGTTATTCATGCCTCATATAACGTACACTTATTCAGCCTGTTGTTCACTATTCTTTATTTATTTTAAATTGCCTTTCAAATGTCTATTCTTGGTGTTGGGTTTTATCCAATAAGTTTCCCCCAAAAATGCGACTTATATATGTTTTTTTCCTTCTTTATTATGCATTTTCGGCCGGTGCGACTTATACTCCGAAAAATACGGTACACTTTCAACATCTCCTCTTTGGTCTCCAGATTGACGACAGTCTAACAGCTGAGCGAGTACAAGAAGCGTGCTCCTCCTCAGAAAATTCCACCTCGCTGCTGTCCAGTGTTCTGTTCCACAGTTCCATTGCCAATTTGTACTTCAGCAACGCCAACGTGGATTTCGTGTCGGTGTTGAGCGACGAGCATCATTTTGATGGCGAGACCTTTCAAAAAGGACGAGACTTGATCACTCAAGGTACGCAACGTCTTTTTTTTTTCCCGCTCTCCATTGACGTTGAAGGGGGCCTATTATGCAAAGTCCACTTTTTCTTACTCGTTGGTATATATCGTACAAAACAGCGCAATTCTGAAGAGACAGTCAGAAAGCGTTGTTTTTTCCACGCATCAATCAATCAATCAATCAATGTTTATTTATATAGCCCTAAATCACAAGTGTCTCAAGGGCTGCACAAGCCACAACGACATCCTCGGTACAGAGCGCACATAAGGGCAAGGAAAAACTCACCCTAGTGGGACGTCGATGTGAATGACTTTGAGAAACCTTGGAGAGGACCGCATATGTGGACAGAAAGCAGTTGGACTTACTGTCGGCAGTCAATGGGCCCCATTCAGCAACCGTTCTTAAGAACAAATGTTGTTCTTAGGCCCACTTACGAAGTCTTTAAGGAGATTTTCGTATTCACCAATGTTTTCTTTGCTGGGATTTGTTCGTAGGATATAACAAAATATACGAGTGTTCCAGAGCACTCTTAGGATGGCCTATTTGTTCTTAAGTGTGACAAGTTCTCTTACTTCTATTGTCTAATGTTACATTAATATCATAGATAGATAGATAGATAGATAGATAGATAGATAGATAGATAGATACCGTATTTTTCGGACTATAAGTCGCAGTTTTTTTCATAGTTTGGCCGGGGGTGCGACTTATACTCAGGAGCGGCTTATGTGTAAAATTATTAACACATTACCGTAAAATATCAAATAATATTATTTAGCGCATTCACGTAAGAGACTAGACGTATAAGATTTCATGGGATTTAGCGATTAGAAGTGACAGATTGTTTGGTAAACACACACATACATATATATATATATATAAACACATATATATATATATATATATACACATATATACACATATATACACAGTATATGCAAAATTGAGCCCAAACGACCACTGTTACATGTTATGTAGACCAGTGTTTCTTATCTATGGGGCCAGGAGCCATTGTTGGGCCGCCCACAAATTTGTTTCTCAGCTTTGGTCCGTAAGGGCCGCAACGGTACTTACTTGCAATACACTTTTCCACCACCTGTGACAGTAATGACAATTTCAAACACAATAAGTCTGGAGCTAAAATCATGGAAGTCTAAGTGCAAAAATTATGACTAAAAGGGATGAAGCTTCATTTTAATTTTAATTTTATTGACAGTTTAGTGAATATACATTATTAACTGTTTATTTACGCACAACAATTTTATGTAAATGTTTTTTTTGTCAGTTATTTATATTTACGAGTCCCTTCTTAAGCAGTATATTTGATTAGTACCGTATTTTTCAGACTATAAGTTTCATAGGGGGTGCGACTTATACTCAGGAGCGACTTGTGTGTGAAATTAACACATTACCGTAAAATATCAAATAATATTATTTAGCTCATTCACGTAAGAGACTAGACGTATAAGATTTCATGGGATTTAGCAATTAGGAGTGACAGATTGTTTGGTAAACGTATAGCATGTTCTATATGTTATAGTTATTTGAATGACTCTTACCATAATATGTTACGTTAACATACCAGGCACGTTCTCAGTTGGTTATTTATGCCTCATATAACGTACACTTATTCAGCCTGTTGTTCACTATTCTTTATTTATTTTAAATTGCCTTTCAAATGTCTATTCTTGGTGTTGGCTTTTATCAAATACATTTCTCAAAAAAATGCAACTTATTCTCCAGTGCCACTTATATATGTTTTTTTCCTTCTTTATTATGCATTTTCGGCCAGTGCGATTTATACTCCGGAGCGACTTATACTCCGAAAAAATGAGCAATATATAGACATTTCAACACACACACACACACACACACACACACACACACACACACACACACACACACACACACACACACACACACACACACACACACACACACACACACACACACACACACACACACACACACACACACACACACACACACACACACACACACACACACACACACACACACACACACACACACACACACACACACACACACACACACACACACACACACACACACACACACACACACACTCATCAATTACCAGGGCGTTGATTTAGTGATCGGTGACACTTTAAAAGACCAACAGGCCTCACACAATGGCAATGCTTTTGCTGCTACTGCAAGATGCCGCAGATTGTGTCCTGGGGAGGGAGCGCATATTTCACGACCATGAAGACCTATTTGCCCGAAATGACGAATATTTATTTGAACGCTTTAAGCTACCTCAGCTGTCCCCCCTTTCTTAAACTTATGTTATAACATGATGTATTTCCCACCCGGGATAATATGAATTTCTCTTCTGTAATCTGTTTGTGTTTTCTCCGTGTGTTTGGTGTTCGGCTTTTCCACCGGTATTGTGCCCTTATATGGGGAATTAAAGGCGTTTACCTATGCAAATTACGGAATCAAGGGTGTTTACATATGCATATTGGGGAAATAAGGGAGTGTTTATATGCAAATTATGATAAACACGCACGCGCTAACCATTTGGCATTCAGCAACTTAAGAACAGCACGTGGGAACAATTTGGCCGTTTAAGAACACGTCATGAATTTGAATGGACTCTTAGGAAATCACTTAGGAAGAAAGATAAGAGGAAAAGTTTGGAACTTGTTGCTGAACGGGGCCCTATGTTCCATCTGTTAGTGCTGTTTTTGTCGATGTAACTGGTGCCCACTGTGCGGCCGTGTGTAAACTTCACTATGCCCAAGAGCTGTGTTGAACAATAAGCTGACCGCTCAGGGCCTTTGGCTGCTGCACTTAACTCTCATTCGCGGTGGAGTTGTGGTTGCTGGTTGACTCAAACTATCACATATGGAGCGACGGTTTCCGTCTAATACAGTGGTGTCAAAGACTTGGTAAAAGAACTAACATTTAGGTGGCGTCATACTGTCAATAGCTCAAACTCTCCAATAGTGTGTCTAGAATCAAATGTACAGCATAAACAGTAACTTTGCTGTTGGAATGGAGATTTCAACAGTTGCTCCTCCTGAGTCTTATTTTGGTAAGTCCATTGTATTTTTTTTAAACATTTCCACACTATTCTCTGTTAAGGCGTGTCCTCTGTAAAGGCCAGCGTGAAACGGGAAAACTTCATTGCCGGCCGCTGGACTCTTGGCCGTGTATGTCATACTCTGCAGGTGAGTTTGAAGTGAAACTAACTGGATGAGTTTTAGAAGTGATGTGCACGCGATGATCATTTTCTGCACACCCAGGACTTCTACAGCCACAGCAACTGGGTGGAGTTGGGGAACACGTCCCCTTACAGCGTTTTGATCACACCTGACCAACCACTTGAGAATCTGGCGGGTGAGCTGTTGTAACTGTGCCCATTCAGAAGGCATGCCTTTCATAGTTAGCGCTGCTTTGTTGGGATGTCCCTGAATACTTCAGTGAAACATCACAAAAGCATTCCCGAAAAATCCACATCAATATGGAATGCACTCCAACAAAAAGTACATTGTCACCTTAAGTCACTTTGCGACATGTCCTATCAGCACCTCAGCACGCTTTCTTTGCAAACCAGTTCAGGTTCAATGAGTCCCCTGAACAGTAGGTTAAAAGTCAGGCGTGAATGTGTTATGACCCAGCAGACAAATGGGAGTTAAAGGTGAAGATCCCTGCACTACAAAAAGTAAACACATTTGAAAATGAAAATACTTGAAATCAAGATCAAAAGTGTGTTTTTCAAGGTCGCTCAATTCACATATTTTGATAAATGCTTCTGGGATCTTCAAGGATGCTCCTGGTTTAATCGCCCCCAACCCATTATTACGAAAAAATTTGATAGTTACTTTGGTAACACTTTTGTATGGGGAACATATTCACTAGGGCTGTGGGAAAAAATCGATTCGAATTCAAATCGCGATTCTCACGTTGTACGATTCAGTATCGATTCTCACTTTTAGAAGTGAGTATCCAATCACAGTCTCGTTAACATCAGGCTACCGAGATAGGCTATTGTCAACAACTCGTGATCTGATTGGCTATCGCAACTGTCTATCAACTGTATGTCCCCGTTCACTTACAGTACATAGATGACTGCATTGTTGAATATGAAACCTCAAGCTAGTTTTCTTAAATGTTTTCAGCAATCGGATAAAATTTTCCTGACATTCCCCCAATCTGCTTGCAGGCCTAAACGTTTCAACCTGTAGAAACTGTACGGGACAAAGCTGTGACAACAACATTTTGCCTGATGTGCTTCAGCAGGGGCTTCTCACCTCGGGCTACTTCAGCATCCTCTCCCCAGAAAAGCCGGAAGGTACCCATCCCTGAGAGATTGCCCATCGTTTGTGGGTTGTATGAATAATCATCTGCAGAATTATCATAACACAAAATGTCTACGAACAAAAATGATCAATCAGGATTATTCTACTAAGACCTTAGTTAGCTTTGGGGGCAGATGTCCATCACACGCTGTCTGGAGAGTGGTGGCTCTTGCCCCCATGACAATTGGAATCCGAAAGGAATGCAGGTTTTGAGGAAGTGTAAAGACATTAGCAACTTCTGGCAGGAAGCCCCCACGGGTAGGAGTAGAGAATAGGAGTCGGAGGTCACCCGACTCAAATTGATCAGAAGAATAATGTCAGGGAAAGATTGACTGGCCGGCTCCAAGGCTAAAGTTACAAAAAGTGGGGGTCTTTGTGTAAGGGGACATCAGAAGAGTAATCAGGCCCATACTCTTTCTCCTGGAAGCTGCAGTTCCAATCTGAGGCCCGCTGAAACAAATAAAGCTTTTTGTTCGACGATTCCTCGTTGGCGTCTTCTTGTCTCATCACCCATCACACGGCCAACAAATATACAACAAGTTATTGTATTGTGTTTGTACTCCCAGGAAAATGCAGCCATGGAGGTAGTTTTGACCAAACTAGTATCCGGGACCCAGTGGGCGGCATCAATAAGGATGCTATTACATCAAGCCATGGCTCACTTCACCATCAAGCGGCCAATTTGGCCATAAATGCTACTCTGGAGCTACTGGAGGATATCAGAATCGCTGTCGGCGACATGAACTTCCTAAGGTACCAGACAATTACAGCTTAGGGAAAACCTTCCGTTCTTCGTGAGGTCCAACTGATCAAGATGAGGACATATAATAATAAAAAAATAATAATATGTGATGTGTATCTTTGAATTCCTGCAGACTGATGGGTCTCTCCCAGTCTGCTGTGCTGTGTTTTGTCATTGACACAACAGGTAGTATGAGCGATGACATAGCCGAAGCAAAGAGAGTTTCCTTCGACATCATCGACAGTAAGAGGGGAACCGAGCAGGAGCCTTCAGCCTACATATTGGTTCCTTTCAACGATCCAGGTAAATAGTGTTGTTCTTTGTACAACTTAGCCATGTTCCGCTGGCTTCCCTCATTGGGTCAAGTTTTAGGCTAAAATGCAATCTATGGTAAGTGAATAGTAGGACATTGTTCGCCTGTTCAGGTTTTGGGCCTCTGCTGACAACGACTGATGCAGACACGTTCAAAGCAAACATCAATAAGCTGACTGCCAGTGGAGGAGGTGACATCCCAGAGCTGTGTTTGTCTGGACTGCAGGTGTTTGTGGCACAATGAACCCTTTCTCAACACAGTTGACTAAAGACAGATCAGATTATAGCCATTAGTGAGAATACATAGAATTCACATAGAGTGATTCACAATTTGTTTCAAAGTCATGAGTAAGATTTTGACTTGTAATGTCCTGACTGACAGCTCGCCCTTACCGCCGCTCCTCCATCTTCTGAGATATTTGTCTTCACTGACGCCCCAGCAAAAGACGCCGAGTTGAAAAGCACCATCACTGCTCTTATAGAGAGCTCCAAGTCTGTGGTGAGTCATTACCTCCCCAAATGTTGCATATTGAAGTCTTACATGGAACCCAAGAAGGGGTAGATTGGTCTTTAGGCATACTGGGTTGGGTTGGATTGATTGATCGGTTTATCGCTGCGCCTCACCTTGGTAACATGGTACGGGATATGCAGGATAACTCAATATGTATTGACGCTTATTAGTGTGGATGATAACATGTTTTATTTACTGTATATTGTTTTGGTAAAATAATGTTCACAATTGTACAAACCCCAGGCACTTTGCGTGAATGGTAAATAAAAACAGAATACATCCATCCATCCATTTCCTACCGCTTGTCCCTTTTGGGGTCGCGGGAGCCTATCTCAGCTACAATCGTGCGGAAGGCGGCGTACACCCTGGACAAGTCGCCACCTCATCGCCGGGTCAACACAGATAGACAGACAACATTCACACTCACATTCACACACTAGGGACTCAGGACTACTCAGGACCTTCGTATTGTGAGGCAGATGCACTAACCCCTCTTCCACCGTGCTGCCCAAACAGAATATAATGATTTGCAAATCCTTTTCAACCTATATTCAATTGAATAGACTGGTTTTTTTTTTACTGTAACATCATGGCAACTTAGATGCCAGTTGTTGTTTGTTTTTACTGTAAAATCTATTGTCATTTCTACAGTGTACAATTTGAGGAATAACTAGCTTAATTAACTTAAGCAGATATTTATTTTGTTTTAATTTAAAAAAAGTTTGAAATTAATGATAGTATTATATTTGTTGCATTATTAGATAATAAAGTTATCGCAATAGCATGCAATACATGTATTTATGTCTGTCACAAAGAAAATAATACATTTAGTAAATGATAAAATGCTCTATTGACTCGTATTTAGTCAGGGCTTTCGCGGGCCAAATTTGGCCCCGGGGCCTTGAGTTTGACACTTGGGCTTTAGTAGATTGGGCACTTGAGATGGACTAATGTATGGACATACATATCAGTGTATGCGAAAGGATTTAGTCAATATGTGAAAAGCAGATATATGTTATCGTGCAAAGTGATAGCCATGGCTAATCTAAACGTATATCTCAATTTTTTTTAATTGATGAATTTTTGTACTAAAACGGTGTTTCAACAAAATTAGGTAACTTTCATGCTGACGGACGTCCTGGCCAGTCGGCGCAGGAGGGCTATAAACCAAGCAGATGCCCAGCTGTACCGTGACCTTTCCCGAGCATCTGGAGGTCAGGTCATCGAGGTCAGGAAGGCCGATCTCGCCATGGCGACGAGTGTTATAGAGGATTCCTCGGCCAGTGCCGTGGTAAGAGGAGAATGGAGGACGGACACCCATCAATAAAGTATACACTGCAAAAAGTCAGTGTTCAAAAACAAGAAAAAACAAAACAAAAATGAGGGGTATTTTATTTGAACTAAGCAAAATTATCTGCCAATAGAACAAAAAAATGTGGCTTGTCAAGACTTTCCAAAATAAGTAAAATTAGCTAACTTCAATGAACCCAAAAATACCTTAAAATAAGTATATTCTCACTAATAACAAGTGCACTTTTCTTGGTAGAAAAAAAAAAAAAAAAAAAAAGAGACCTTTTTGCTCAATATATTGAAAAATATTCCTAAATGAAATAAATGCTAGTGACATTATCTTGACATAATGATATGCGCTCGGCATTACATTTCTTGAAACCAGCAAACGTATACTAAAAACTAATTTATTGTTCTTAATGGAAATTCAACAAGGCAACCGCTTGTTACTCTCGGGGTATTTTAGCCGCTCAGGCAAATCATATTGTCTAAAAATGCATTTTTCCATCGATAACATGACACCATCGCGCCAAGTGCGTGCTCTTTTAGCCAATTAGTGCGCATATGTACAGCCAGGCTCCCGTCCAAAAATGTTTTTATTGTAATTTTGAAGAATTCATCTATATGTGCATGAACTATTTCTGTTCAAAATTGTTAGAAATGTCACATCCTAAATGTTTAAATATTAACTGTCAGTTTACTGTACTGTGCCAACTGTACTACTATATGAGTACGTATTTTCTATTGTTTCATTGAAAATAAAACAGCAAAGTCCATTTGGCTGTCATCTGTTTTAATTATGAGACACAATTGTGTCAAAGTCATGATTTTTTTTTCATGCTTGAAATAAGAAATGATTACTTTAAAAAAGTAGTTTTATACTTGTGAGTGTTGATGACACAGCTTTGCAACTGTTGATATTCTATTTTCAAGCATGTTTTACTCAATATAGCTCATTAAAATCTCAGCAACAAGCTGTAATATCTTACTGAGATCATTTAGGACCAAAACCCTTAAAACAAGTAAAACACTAACATAAAATCTGCTTAGTGAGAAGAATTATCTTATCAGACAGAAAATAAGCAAATATCACCCTTATTTGAGATATTTAATCTTACCTAGATTTCAGTTTTTGCAGTGCAGGATGAGTAAAAACAGTTAATGCTCATGTTTTCTTTCAGGTGACCATTTTTCAAGCAGGGAGTCCTGGAAAGCCTGATAATTTCACGTTTACGGTTGATGGTTCACTACAAAACTTAACCGTCTACATAACAGGAGCTGCATCACTCACCTTTAATCTCACCAGCCCCTCGGGTAAATGTCCTTTTACTCAGCACCAGCACTGTTTGTGCTTATTCAACCGTCCTTTTCTCCCATCCCAGGTGTATCTCAGAGCTCCGGCGAGTCCAGTGAACCGCTGGCATCTTTGACCTCGGCAGGTAACCTTCGGCGACTGAGCCTCAACAACGGTAGTGAGACCGGACTGTGGGAAATAAAAGTAGACTCCAATGATCCTTACTCTGTAAAAGTCACAGGTCAGTCGTAGAATGGCAAGATGAAGGTGTTATGAATATGCCAACCATTGTAAATATTTGTTTTACCAATGCCAAAATCAGCCCAAAGTTCAGTGAACTTCATCTACAACCTCGTGGAAGCCAGCGAAGGAGTCCATTCGGACTTTTTTCTGAAGGAAAGTCGACCTCTTTCAGGTCGAATATCTTCAGTTTCATCATTGTACTCTTTTTTTTTTAATCAAGAATCAAAGAAAAAAAGAAAGAACCCTGTCTCTCTTATGCAAACTTTTAGGTGGCAATGCCAGCCTCTTGGTCACGGTGACAGGAAGTGACAGCGTAAAAGCTCCAGATGTCACACTGTATGACAGTTCAGGACCAACAGAGGTCAACGGGACAATACGGGCATGTACCAAACAAAGAAGGACGTTGTCATTTGTAGCAAGTAGGGTTGTACGGTATTAGTATAGTACCACGATACTAATTAATCATATTCGGTACCGATCCGCCACCCCCCAACTCGCACCCCCGTCGTCGTCACGTGGTGTCATTGCTGGTTTAAAAGCAGAGGAGCATGTTCGGCAGCGCACAATCACGGAGTACTTACATGCAGACACAGTGTGTAGACAGAAAAGGGATTTAAGCATTTTGGCTCAAAAAGTAAAGATAAAGGTGAAGTTATAACATTGAAATGCCCACCAGAAGAGGTGCTTTAAGACATGGCTCGCTAGCTAGCGGCTAAAGTCCAGCCCCAGTCTGAAGTGTTTTAGCTACTTCTAAATCACTAATCCTCGCCTCTATGGCGACAAATAAAGTAAGTTTCTTACAAGTATCATCACTGCAGGACGAAGAATATCTAAACATGCTTCACTACACACCGTAGCTCACCGGCATCAAAATGTAAACAAACGCTGCTGGATCTACACCTGACATCCACTGTAATGATACCAAGTGCAGTAGCGTATCTAGTCGATACTACTATGATTACGTCAATATTTGCCATCACATCTGTGTGTTTTATGTTTCTAAACTCAGGAAATATGTCCCTGGACACATGAGGACTTTGAATATGACCATTGTGTTATGATCCGCTGCCCGGATCATAGTCTGTTTACGTTTTCTAGACACGTGTGTTTTCAGCGCCTCTTGATTTTGTTTGTTTCAGTTGCCATGACGGCAGATTGCACACACCTGCCTCTGGTTAGTGTTCGGGACGCTCACCTGTTGTCCGGGCACTAATCAGAGGGCTATTTCGTCTTTGCCCTGGCCTATTTTGCTTGCTAGCCCATTTAGTTTGTTGCCTTAACCCTGTAACACCCCTTGTTGTAAAATTACAACGTTACCTTTAACCATCCTAAAAAACAATCCGTTATATATATATATATATATATATATATATATATATATATATTTTTTTTTTTTTATTCTTTTTTTTTTTTTTTACCACATTTACATAGTCATTGGGTCCTATTGTTCAGTCTCACAAGGCTATTGGATCGTAAATTTGTTTATAAGTCACACCTTCTGGCCATGAACTCACACAACCTCTCTATTTGTTTCATTGGACTGAATTCATCAGATTCAAGTAAGTAAAATGTATTTTTTTTTTTTTTTGGTTGTTATTACAATGTCTAGAGCAGGGGTGCTCACACTTTTTCTGCAGGCGAGCTACTTTTTAATTGATCAAGTCGTGGGGATCTACCTCATTCATATATATAATTTATATTTACTTATTTATGAAATATATGTTTTTGTTAACAAGTTAAAGGTGTTTAATGATAATGCAAGCATGTTTAACACATATAGTTAATATTGTTAATACATTAAAGGTGTTTAATGATAATACAAGTATGTTTAATACATATAGTTAATATTGTTAACAAGTTAAAGGTGTTTAAAGATAATGCAAGCATGTTTAACACATATAGTTAATATTGTTAACAACTTAAAGGTGGTTAAAGATAAAACAAGCATGTTTAACACAAATAGTTAATATTGTTAACAACTTAAAGGTGGTTAAAGATAAAACAAGCATGTTTAACACATATAGTTAATATTGTTAACAACTTAAAGGTGGTTAAAGATAATACAAGCATGTTTAACACATATAGTTAATATTGTTAACAAGTTAAAGGTGGTTAAATATAATACAAGCATGTTTAACACATATAGATTCCTTTCTTTCATAAAGACAAGAATATAAGTTGGTGTATTACCTGATTGTGATGACTTGCATTGATAGGAATCAGACAGTGGTGATGATAACGTCCGCATTTTCGAATGGAGGAGAAAAAATGTCCTCCTTTCTGTCCAATACCACATGAAAGTGGTTGGTTTTTGGCATCTTATTTGTCCAGCTTCCGTACTCCTTTGTATACACTTTACAAGAAATATATTGTCGGCAAACTCCGTAGCTTGCTAGCTTGTGCACGCCAGCTTTCTGAGACTCTTATTTTGGTAGCGCAGGCAGGATGAAGCAGAGCTTTTATTGTGCAACTGTGCAGTCGGTCTTTGGAGTTTTGACGACAGGTACGGCGCCAGAGTCTGTTGAAATAAAGTGTTTCTCGCCTTCCAGTCGGTAATTTTAATGAGCTGGCAGCAGCCAGCGTCATCTCAGAAGACCCTCGGGTGCCGTTAATGTCAATCAAGTGACGAAAGTGACGTCATAGTGAAGATTTATGATCGCTCATTTTTAGGACTATTTTTTTAATGCCTGGCTGGTGATCGACTGACACACCCTCCGAGATCGACCGGTAGATCGCGATCAACGTAATGAGCACCCCTGGTCTAGAGCATGTACATATGTAGTTATTGTGGAACAGATGTATCAAATTTTATTTAGAGCTTGTTATATAATTGTTGCAATTATACAACACTGGGTGAATGTGGTAGTAAAAATAGCTGGATTGTTGCAGTGGGCTCAAACAGGTTGTATTCCCTCCACTACATCACTGCCTGAAGTATTTTCTCTATACATGGATAGTATACATTCTACCCTTGTGCTGTGTTCAAATGCCTCCTACAACATCTAAAAGGTCAACTTTTTTTTTTTTTTAGGTTTTTCGATATTTGGGTCTTACAGGGTTAAGTGCTTTGAGCACGTTTTTCTTTGTTCTGTCTGATTTATTACTTAATAAATCATTTCCTACCTGCACGCTGTGTCTGAAGCCCGTCTGCATTCCTGGGAGAACAAACTCCGCATCACCATGCGACCCGGTCGTCAAGTTAGGAAGCCAGACCGAGTGAGGCCAGGGCAAAGACTAAATAGCCCTCTGATTAGTGCCTGGACAACAGGTGAGCGTCCCGAACACTAACCAGAGGCAGGTGTGTGCAATCTGCCGTCATGGCAACTGAAACAAACAAAATCAAGAGGTGCTGAAAACACAAGTGACTATAAAACGTAAACAGACTATGATCCGGGCAGCGGATCATAACACAATGTATGATCGTGTAACGACTTGGTATCGGCTTGATACCCAAATTTGTGGTATCATCCAAAACTAATGTAAAGTATCAAACCACAGAAGAATAAGTGATGATTACATTTCAACAGAAGTGTACATAGAACACGTTAAAAGAGAAAGTAAACAGATATTAACAGTAAATGAACGAGTAGATTAATAAGTCATTTTCTACCACTTGTCCTTAATAAGGTTGATAAAATAATACAATGGAAAATGACACAATATGTTACTGCATACGTCAACAGACTAATTAGGAACTTTTGTTTGCTTACTTACTACTAAAAGACAAGTTGTCTTGTATGTTCACTATTTTTGTTAAGGACAAACTTGCAATAAGAAACATATGTTTAATGTATTGTAAGATTTTTTTTGTCAAAATAAAGCCAATAATGCAATTTTTTGTGGTCCCCTTTATTTAGAAAAGTACCAAAAATGATCGAAATAAATTTGGTACCGGTACCAAAATATTGGTATCGGGACAACACTAGTAGCAAGATGTCAAAATATGGTGTACCTTGACCCACACTAAAGAAACAAAAAATAACACCGTTCTGTATCACGCACACAAAGTTGCCCAACACCCGAAATTGAGGCACTTAACTTAAATTAAACGTTTTGTCATCCTCCGACATGACTTTGCACTGCCACAAGTCAAAGTCCTTGTCCCCAATGCTTAATTTGACGTACATTTTAATATTACGAGCAATAAACTAAAATCGGGCAAAATTAAATAAATAATAACAAATGTATTAAAATGTAAATTTGATTGACATTTTGAATGATTTTTCTGAAATGTGTAAATACTATTTAATGTAAAAGTATTAAAATATGTATCATATTTGTTTACTATATTTATTTGTTATATGCTCTCCTGTTTGAACCTCCATATAAAGCCAGTAGACAATGACAAACTCATTCTTGTCCTTTCCTCCACAGTCTTTAGGGGGTGGTAACTTCCTGGTGACATTCAGCGAGCTTCCAGCAGGTGACTTTGTGGTCCGACTAAGAGGAGACGACAGCAGCTCATTGACAAAGTCGACTCCAGTCAGCTTCCAGAGGCAGGCTTCCACTCAACTCAAGACTTCCAGCCTATCCGTGACTGTAAGATAAAACACTTTCAGTTCTGAACCATCCATCTATGTTCTATGCTGCTTATCATGTTCAGGCTCACAGGAGTGGGAGTCTATTCCGGCAGACTACATGCTGGTCGCCGGTCAATCACAGGGCATATGTGCTGTAGACAAACAACCATTCATGCTCACATTTACACCGTCACTGAATGGGAACTGAACCCATATTGGCCGAATAAACCACTGAACTATGAGTGACAGTTCACGAACAAAGTAGAACTATTCACAATAATTTAACCCTCAAGTTGAATTTGCTCCATTCTACAAGCAATCTACAACCCATGGAAAGGCCTTAATTCGATTGTGTTCAGTTTTTGAAAAGCCAGACTAACACACCCGGATTATGCGATTGGAAACCAGATCTCTCGAGGGGTTGTGTGTGATGCACCTATTATATATCACAAGGTAAATAATAAACCGTATACCAAACTCTTCACGCTGCATTTGTGCACTCCAAACTGATTAGCTATAACTCTGCATTTCACTGAACTGTCAAGTTAGTCCAGAGCAATAGCAACCTTCATCTGGAACTCTTTCGGCCGTGGCACGAACTGTGTTTTCCTTTAAAACTCCTTCCATCAAATGCACAGAGCCTTTGCTGCCTTATGAATGAACTCTGAGACATTCACAAGTTTTGTTTCCATGATTCTCGGTAAAAAAATGTCTTAAAAAAAACGCCAGTCTTTCTTTGCTTCGGACCTCCACCCGCTCCGATACATTCTTGGTAGCGCAATCGGTTACGGTACCAGGGCATGACGATGCCGGAGGTCTTCTTTCCAGGATGCGGAGGAACGTCAGGAAACAGCTTGCCGGTAAAAAGAAGCGGTGCCCACGGCACGAAGAAAACAAGAATGGCTTAGCCAAAAGGGAGCTCGACCAAAACAGTAGGAGCAGGAACGGGAACGTAACTTGTTGCATGAGAGCAAACGAAAGCACCAGACCGAGTGCGGCGAAAGACAGGACTAAATAGCTCTCTGATTAGTGCCCGGGAATAGGTGAGCGTCCCGAACACTAATCAGAAGCAGATGACAACAATGAATAGCCATGGCAACCAAGGAGACACAAAACAGGGTTGCTGAAACAGAATTAAGCCAACAAGTGAAATCAAACGTAGACAAACTATGATCCAGGCAACGGATCCAAGATATTTGTTTGATGCTGTCAGCTATATAACATCGGCATAGCCATTAGAGACTTGATATGTCTAATCTGTGCCAATATTACCGCGGACATCACAACAGAGGTAGGCTGTTAACTTATTAGGAGCCAAAGACACCTAGTATGAAGTCATATAGGTCAACTGGAAAAGCAATATTTATCCGTGCTAAAAGGAAATAAGCACCCCCCAGTGCACGGGAGGCACATGGCGTATGACCATTAGTCGCATTAGAGAGAGTGCATGGACACTTGGAATTCACAAATTCAAACTATTTGAGAAATCAGACTAATTTAGTGCATGGAAACAGACTGAGGGTGTGTTCGCACCATTTTGCTTTGCTCAGCCTTCACACTGGATGCTTACCTCTGTCATTTTAATACTGGGCATGTCTTTGGTCTGTGCAGCGTTCGTTCAGCCAAACTGACACATATCGCACATCAGTTTTTGTTAGCACATAAACTTTCCCGTGAAATGGCCGTGGTCTAGGTTGATGCACACCCAGGTTTGAATTCAATAAAACAAACTACAAATATCAGACAACTTTCTATTTTCTTTGAACTTTTCCAGGCCCAAGCCAACAGTACCAACATAGAACCAGGCTCTACCGTCTCCATCCCTTTCACCGTCGCCACAACAACCGGTGGAGTCGTCAATGAAACTGCAAACGGGATGTTCACGGTGCGAGCGACCAATGACCGCAGCTTTGACTCCTCATCGCCCAGCTCTGTCACTATAGAAGAGGGCAATGGTGGAAAAGCTAACGGCACAGTGACTCTAACAGCACCTGACACTGCGACATCTGGAACAGACGTGACGCTTACAATTGAGGCAGAGGATGCAGCTGCCACCGATATCAACTATGTTGTCCTTAGGTTCTCCGTCTCTGCTAAGGTAAGAGAAACAAGCAATATGTCTGCTAAACAATGTCCGGGTCCATTATTTCAGTAATATTGTTAAATTATACAAGCTGGCCAAAAATAAATTGGAACTTGTTCCACAGAATCAATTGTCCTGAAATTAGACCGGCCTTTACAGGGTCTGCGATCTGTTGATCCTCCAGCCACACCTTCACTGACTTTGATTTTAATCAAGGCACAAAGGTACAAAATTGTCCTGGAATAAAATTTGTTTCCCCAACTCCTGCATTGAACATTCCATTGAGTGAGGGTGTGAATGGAGGACCACCTAATGAAGACCTTGTCATCTACAGACCTGTTCTCTATTGAAAACCTCTGGATTGTGGTAAAGAGTAACTGGTGGAGTTGACCAATACATTAATATTGTTTGAACAGGGTTCCTTACATTATTAGAGATTCGAAAACACAAATAAATGCAGATGTATTAATTGTTTTAGAATGTGAGTAAAGTTGTTACAAAATAGTGTCCGTTATAGATTTTGCTTCTGTGTATACATTATAATAATGGACTTTGGCGGCGCAAATTACTGCGCGGATTGCTTTCCCGAGATGCAAAACAACTGAACTGGACATCGGATGAAGGTAGATACATGATTTAATTTATCACTCAAAAAAGGGTACAAACAAACGGCGCGCACAAGGCGGAGAACAAACTTGGCTATGAACAAAACTAACACTTAGACAGAAACTATGGACATGGACAAAACTACACTTACTGTGACGTGAAAAAACAAAACTCACGTGGCATGGCATGAAGCATAAACTATCGAATAAACAGGGCATGGTAATGACAATGTCGCCAGGACAAACAACTGAAAATGACAGGCTTAAATAGTATTGACATGATTAACACCAGGTGCGTGAGTCCAAATCGTGAAACAGGTGAAACTAATAAGTTGTCATGGAAACAAAACAAACCATAGTGCACAAACAGGAACTAAAAAGAGCCCAAAACCCAAACAGAACATAGCCAAACAAAAACATGATCAACAGACATGACACCTATACTTTAAAGGGCCCCTCTAATGCTGACAACATTGGCACTTAATGACCTATAACTGGTAGACTTTTTCCCAAAATAGAAACAAAAATAATTTAAGGCTTGTTGTCTAACGAGTTTCAGCACATTTTGGAACGTCCACTTTTAGCTCCAAAATGTGGGCCGGCCTGCATTAGCCGGCTGACTTTTCCGGTTTGTGACTAGAGTCAATTTCATATAGAGTAATATGCATTTTGCAGTGGCAGGCTCTGCGTTTCCCACCTAGGCCTTCAGTGATGTCCGACTTCAATGATTACCTCTCAAAATACCATAATTTATGTCACCACATGACCATTGCTGGAGAAATACTGTACAGAAACACATTTACGCCCTACTGACCATTGAATCACGTCAACAGTGTACAAAACGGGTTATTTTCAGGCACATTTAAAAATCAATTAAAATGCATCAGCAATTAAAACATATACCGTAAATGTCTCTGCTTGGCTTATGCAACTTCCGGTTAGTTGTAACAGAAAAGCTACTGTCAACAACGTGTGATCTGATTGGCTATCGCAACTGTCTATCAACCGTATGACGCCCGCATTGTTGATTCTGAAGGCCTCTGGCAGACTTCGAACACCATGGCAACATAAGCTAGCTGAATTCTGATTGGATACAAACTAAAACTAAAAACAACAGCACTGGAAGGAGCATAATGTGACATGAAGAGAATATCAATACTTTTAGATATTAAGGGAAAGTAAATGAAAAAATAATGTTATCTTTAATTATGATCATGATTTCTGGTTATGTTAGGCCAGCAGAGAAGGCCTTGCTGGCCCTGACCGCACACCACTGGGGTTTTGGTAGCATCATGTTATTTTTGCGCACAGTTTGTTTGGAATGAACTAAATATCCTCAAGAGGACAAAGACTAAGTCAGAACCTGCACAAAAGTATTCTGCAGATTGCATGACATTACAGGTTTTTGTCACTCTTTGCCACAGTGGTGTCTTCCAGTTGCAGTTTTGATTACTTTGGACTTGACTTAACAACGCAGTATCATCAAAGACCTGCAACTCCACTTACCATACCATACCATATCAACTTTATCTATAAAGCCCTTTAAAAACAAGCACAGTTGAAAAACAAAGCGCTGTACACCACAAAGAAATAGAGGCAAAGGACAGACTAAAAAATAACATTTAAAACAGAAATAAAAATACACAATTAAAAAGCAAATATAAATTACCCTAAGAACAGTTTGTTAGATAAAAACAGTTTAAAAGTTAAAAACAGTTCAAAAAGTTAAAAGCTAAAAACAGTTCAAAGTCTCATGCTGGGTTAAAAGCCAGTGAATAAAAATGGGTTTTAAGAAGGGTCTTAAAAATAGCCAAAGAAGGGGCCTGTCTCACATGGAGAGGGAGATTGTTCCAGAGTCTTTGGTATGACTCGACCTACCGATCTCAGGGCGGGCACTCTAACCACAAGGCCACTGATCAATGTACTTAAGACTTGCAATACATTGACTTACTCCCACTTGTGCTTAATAGTATTGATATCGTAAACTAGTGTTGTCCCGATACCAATATTTTGGTACCGGTACCAAAATGTATTTTACCCACACCGTCTATGCGGGGAAAATGGGCTATAGTTTTGTAGACGACGTCACTTGGACTTTGACATCACTGACTCTTGACTTGACTCAGACTTTAGCAATCGCAACTTCTTAAGACTCGAGAGACTAGGTGACAGTGTTCCACAAATGTGTCCTTGGCTGTAGTAGGTAAAATTAGATTTGAATACAAAGTCGAAATAACTGTGAAGATCTTGCCCACGTGTCAAATTTACGTAGCAGAATAACCGCCAGGTCATGTCCCAGAAACCGCAAATAAATATTAAAGATAGCCTATGACACTAATGTTTAAATATTTCTTGTCATTGTAAAAAAAAAAATCCTTAGCATCCAAATTTGATATTAGCTGCAGACAAGCTGCAAAACACAGACTTCACAAGCAGTCTAAATTCACGGTTCCACGAAATTACAACACCACACAAAAAAACAAAAGTAAAAGTAAAACACATACTAACTAGTAACTAACAGTGGGGCGAATAATTACCAATAAACACATCACAAAAAAACAGTTTTGTGTGTAATGACTCTCACGTCCCTGCCTTCACTTTAATTATCTTAAAACAAGCGAATTATCACCTAATTTCAGGTGAGTCAGGATTAATTATGATTAAGAATGTCTTGTACATAAGAATGGTAAATCCAATCGATTTAATCACGGTTCAGTAAAGTGGCATGTTAATCGAGCCCCAGTGATGACTTACTGCCGATGTGGATCTGGCCCGTGGGATGATAGTTGATTAGTATTAGGCCCGCAGGCCACAGCTGCCTGCTGCTGTTTTGCACGCACCAATACTCCATCAGTGTTGGCGCTAGGAATTTTCAAAATGGGGTCCCCATCAAGTCATAAAAATGGGGTCCCACAGTACATTTTTGGGGTTGTACTTTTTTGTAACCGTTTTGAAAACAAATGCTAAATGTATGCATTATCCTGGTATATCTCACATTGTGTTTTGGAAAAAAGGTTGTCACAAACGTTACTTAATTCATTAAAAAAAAATAATACAAAAGAAAACACATTTTTATGCACATGTAAATTTATCCAGTTATAAACATTAATTCACTTTCTTCTTTCCTTCATGGATCTAAACTTTACCTATGCCGGTATTTTTTTCTATACTTTTATTGTAATATTTTCAGAATGTGTTTGTTCTATTTTTGGCCAAAGTAAGACAAAGAATTTATTTTTTAGTTTTAATGCCATGATTTTAATAGTCCTGGCCGCGTGTGCACAGATATTCCTCCATGCGGCCCCTGAGCTAAAATGAGTTTGACACCCCTGATTACTGTAATAGTGTCAATGACTTGGAAGGACTTGACATACCAAGACAGCGACTTAACTCAACATGTCTAATACTTACCCAGGACTTGGCTTGACCTGTCTTGTCTCCAGACTTGACTGGATTAAACGCTTAAGACATAATAAAGATAAAAGTTAAAGTACCACTGATAGTCACACACACACACACACACACACACACACACACACACACACACACACACACACACACACACACACACACACACACACACACACACACACAAACTAGGTGTGGTGAAATTATCCTCTGCATTTGACCCTTGATCACCCCCTGGGAGGTGAGGGGAGCAGTGAGCAGCAGCGGTGGCCGCGCCTGGGAATCATTTTGGTGATCTAACCCCCAATTCCAACCCTTGATGCTGAGTGCCAAGCAGGGAGGTAATGGCTCCCATTTATATATTCTTTGGTATGACTCGAACCTACCGATCTCAGGGCGGGCACTCTAACCACAAGGCCACTGATCAATGTACTTAAGACTTGCAATACATTGACTTACTCCCACTTGTGCTTAATAGTATTGATATCATAAACTAGTGTTGTACCAAAATGTATTTTACCCACACCGTCTATGCGGGGAAAATGGGCTATAGTTTTGTAGACGACGTCACACCAAGAAGGGACGGCATGTCCAGTATGCCGATGTAAAGGGGGCGTTCCAAGTACAGTTATGTAGCTACTCATTACCCAAAAACTCATTGTGACTGCCAGATTCATTTTCTGGTGCAAAATATACATTAAAATAACTTTTTAGAGACATTTGAGTTATCTGGATGCTATAGGTCAGTGGTTCTTAACCTGGGTTCAATCGAACCCTAGGGGTTCGGGGAGTCGGCCTCAGGGGTTCGGCGGAGGTAAGGACACACCCGACTCATCGTGTGAATAAAAACTTCTCCCTATCGTCGTATTATGGATACCCCCCAAACAATGTTCCCTCTAATTTTCCATATGCGTGGACCTACTCAGTGGCCTAGTGGTTAGAGTGTCCGCCCTGAGATCGGTAGGTTGTGAGTTTAAACCCCGGCCGAGTCATACCAAAGACTATAAAAATGGGACCAATTATTTCCCTGCTTGGCACTCAGCATCAAGGGTTGGAATTGGGGGTTGAATCACCAAAAATGATTCCCGGGCGTGGCACCGCTGCTGCCCACTGCTCCCCTCACTTCCCAGGGGGTGAACAAGGGTGATGGGTCAAATGCAGAGGACAAATTTCACCACACCTTGTGTGTGACAATCATTGGTACTTTAACTTAGAAGTGCACACTGTGGCCACACCAGCAGCACACCTGTCCCAAACCTGACTAAATACCAAGTTAAATGTTTTATTACTATAATCAAATGACAGCAGTAATTTCCATGGGATTATTTTCTAAAATAACAGTAACAGTAACACAACATATTCTTTTTCATGAGCTGTGTACTAGTATTGTATGTCTGGGTGGGGGTTCTGCTTTGAAAATAATTTGTAGTTTTTAGTTCCCACTAAAACATTCACATGTTGCACAATGAGATGTAAACATGGGATCATGTGTACATTCCTGTAACTTTCTGTTTGAAAAATACATCTTTATTAGTATTTCTTTAATATAATACCGGTAACATCATTTCATGATTAATATTTATAAATTAAGATTAAATTAAGAAAAAAAACATTTTATTTTTCACTAAAGAAGGGTTGCGCATATGAAACTGGTGGGGTTCAGTACCTCCAACAAGGTTAAGAACCACTACTATAGGTCCTTTAAGGACATGTGTTTACATATTACTCGTTCACTCCTCTTCTCTCCGTCCTCCAGGCGACTGACGTCAAAGGACCAGTGTGCCAGGGGGTCAGTACATCCACCAACTGTACGTCCTCACTATGTGCCGCCTCCCAGTGGGAGTTTGTGGCCAACGTGACCGACGGCGTCAATGGGACGGGCATTGAAAGCATCGCCCTCCGTGAAGGGAACGGCACCCTCAACATGAGCACACTAGTCGGACCGGGGGGCGAGAACATCACCGTGGTCTCCTACGTGGCCTCCTGCTGTGCAAGCAGAGTACAGCTGTCTGCCGTGGACAACGTTGGAAACGTGGGCTTTTGTGTGGGCCAGGTCAGAGAGTCCACCACAGTTGCACCTGTTACTACGGCTAATGTAACCATGAATGTTACGTCCACTGGGGGGCACACTCTCAGCACGTCATATGGTCTGTGGATTACCGCTGTACTACTCCCACTTTGGAAATAAAAGGGATGCAGGGAAGGATTTATACATACAGTATATAACATGTGTATCTTAAATTATAATACAAAAATTAACTACTTTAAACATTTGAACATTTACTATACTGAAGCTGTAAGGGAATCAAATTATATTATATTGCGATTCTTGATTGAGTGTATGGATTTGTATTGTACTATTGATGCCATATGTTGGTAGTTATAGTTTGATTAATCAAAGGAAAACCAGTAAGAAAAAAATCACTGTCATGGAATTACCAATACATTTTACTACCCTAACTTACCGCATCATAATTTATTGTACACCCGCACAAGGTAAAAAAAAAAACAACACCCGATCAATATAAGAACTGCTTATAAAAGTCTGAATCTAAAAAGGTAATGAGTTTTGATCAACAGAATCAGCAAGATATTCATTTAAGATATTTATTAATATGGATGGTGTTTGCAGTGGTGAAAATCTGGTAAATAAACACAATATACCGTATTTTCAGGACTATAAGCCGCACCGGTATATAAGGCGCACCCACTGAATTTTGGAAGAAAACTTTATTTTTATTTTTATTAGCCGCACTCGACTATAAATGTAAAATGAGATATCTATATTGAAAATTTTTTTTTAAAATTATTTAGATACGCTAATTGTTTCCAAATGGTTCCTGTAAAACGACTGATCAAACAAAACAGAAAAGTCATTGCTGTCTTTATTCATTCTTTATGATATGAATAAGATTTTCTCCTTTTTTTAAATAAGGTTGACGATGCTTATCAGGATTCGTCTTCCTTGTAAATTGTGAACACTTTAAAATTGAACAGTTTCTTAAATTGGTTCATTTCAGTACATTGTTTCATACCTGCCAACTTTTGAAATCAGAAAAACCTAGTAGCCAGGGTCCAGGGGCCGCAGGCCCCGGTAGGTCCAGGACAAAGTCCTGGTGGGGGGTTCACCCCCCGACGCAAAATGATTATTAGCATTCAGACAGGTTAAAATGTTGCTAAAACCATCACTTTTCTATCAGTCACAGTGACTTTTGAAAACAAAAATATTACAGCAAAAATCATATGGGTTGATTGACATGTTTATTCTGTAAGCTAACTTCAATAGTTTGAAATTATTTTGACAGTTAATGCCAGTTATCCTGTCAACCTTTCACAAGACTTCAATTTGTTAATTGAAAGTATAAACAGTATAAACACTTTTTACAGTAAACAAATGGTAAAACAGTACTAAACAATTCCATTTAAAAAAATGTGGTGTCATTATTAACTTTCTGTCCAAGCTTGTATAATCTACTGCCTTGTTCAATTGTAAAAAATATTCTGTGCCTAAAATTCACATTTATATCACAATTATCATACTGTAAACATGGTAAGCTAACTTCATTAAAATTAATAGTCCTGTCAATAGCATGGAATTACAATTCAAATGTAGTTTTTTTGTAAGCCTTTCAAAAGAATTCAAAATATGAAAAATTAATGAAAATTAATTTAAGCCATCAGACACTTGAAACGTGGCACATCACATCTCTAATGTAATCATTTGAACTTTTCAACAGAAATAGCACTGCAAAAATATTAAGGACATAATTCTGTATTTTGGTAGTTATGCTGTCAACATTTAACAAGATTTCTTCAACTTGGACTTGAAAGCATAAATAGTACAAACACTTTTAACAGTATAACAGTACTAAACAATTCCAATAGATAACATTGGTGTCATTACCTTTTTGTGGCTAAAATCCAAATGTATTCTATCAGATTGATCATACTGCAAAAATTATATGGTAACTTTATGATAAGGGCGACGAAAAACGTTGAAAGTTTTCCACTTGTATCGCTAGCAACGGCATTAGACTTGTGTTTTTTTGTCCCAACGTGGTCTTTTACATCGCTAATTCCTCCGCGTCCGATTGAAAAATCTTGTCTGCACTAGGTGCAATTCGCGTAGTTTTCACCCTTTTTGGAACGGATAATTATTCCCGGATAGGCTTTTGAATATTCTTCACGGAATGACTGCAGTTTTCTTTTCGGTTTAAGACTCCTTTGCGATTTTTCTCCGGCTGATTCCATGATCGTTCGCTCGTTTGGAAACAATGGCAACAGGTGCCTCGTGCTTGGCAGCGGTGCTATAAATAGCCTCGCGCATGGCATTCGGAATGGCTCGATAGGAAGTAACGGGAAGCAGTATCGATTGTCATTGTTGTTACGCGATTTCGTGAATAAAACTTTTAAAAATATATTTTTTTTTAATTAATGAAAAACCGTATTTTTTATCACTGCAACCGTAACCCGGAATAAGTTGATGAAAACCGTACTAATTACGGGAAAACCGGAGTAGTTGGCAGGTATGTTGTTTGCCTAATCCTAATTCCTTAATTTAGCCTAGCGAAGAAAAATTCATAGATTAGCCGCACCTTCGTATAATCCGCAGGGTTCAAAGCTTGGTTAAAAAAAGGAAAATAACAAATTAAGGCCTGGGGGCTGCACGTGGCCCGTTAAGCTTTTCAATCTGGCCCGGCGGACATTCCCAAATAATTTTTTTTAGATCTTTAAGAAGGAAACTGTAGCTGCCATTATGATGTGCAGAGATGTTTTCTAATGACCGTAAGTCTTGAACTATACAAAGTATTTCAATGGTTGGAATCTGTGCTTTTGCATGATATACTAGTTACATACATACATCTAATTAGTTACTATGGTAATCGACGTCACAGCAGCTCAGACGAGGCACCAAGCAGTGTGGGTGGGGAGCGTTTCCACAGAGGCCAGCCTGAAATCCGGGTGTCAGAGACAGACGCGGAAGGAGATTTTTACAAGAAAGTTCTAAAGCTTAGTGATATATCAGATGTATCAGATTTTTTTTTTACCCTTCGCGTTCATATTTCGCTGTTTGTTGCATTTTTGTTGCGTTTCGCTTGATTGTAAAATATGTCGATCGAGAGGTGGTGTGACCTTCACATGTTGTCAATAGTCAGTGTTTTATCGTTCATAGTTAATATTGTAAATCCCACATTCTTTATTTACATGTACATTCTCATTCAGTAAAAAAATTTAAAATTCCATTCCGTTTTTTCATGCGGTCTGTCATGATGTTTTTAGCATTCAATCAGACATTGTGAGATTTTGTATTAGTGTTCCTAAAAATCAGATATACCGGCCCCCAGACACATTTTTTCCCTCTAAATTTGGCCCCCCCGAGTCAAAATAATTGCCCAGGCTTGGTCTAGATAATACGGTAAACAAACTTTCAAGTACTGATATAGATTGGATATTGGTGAGACATTGATCTTCTAGCTGGAAATTGAGCAAAAAGAGGATGTTGTGTTTCTTGAAAGATTTCAATAAAGACACATATCATATACTGTCTATTTTTGTGATTGTCATTATTTTTTACACAAAAAGTTACGTGTTACAGTAGTGCACATGGACACATTTAATCGGATTAAAAGCTTAATTGGAGTAAAAATTCTTCATGTAAACACGCCATTCGGAATCACACACATTCAGATCAATATTTCAGAGACGTGTGGTTTACGCCAATAGTCATTCGGAATGTAGCGCATGAAAACACATATTCCGAAATTCTGACCAGATGCCCAAACCACCTCATCTGGCTCCTCTCGATGTGGAGGAGCAGCGGCTTTACTTTGAGCTCCCCCCGGATGACAGAGCTTCTCACCCTATCTCTAAGGGAGAGCCCCGCCACCCGGCGGAGGAAGCTCATTTCGGCCGCTTGTACCCGTTATCTTGTCCATTCGGTCATAAACCAAAGCTCATGGCCATAGGTGAGGATGGGAACGTAGATAGACCGGTAAATTGAGAGCTTTGCCTTCCGGCTCAGCTCCTTCTTAACCACAACGGATCGATACAGCGTCCGCATTACTGAAGACGCCGCACCTGTCGATCTCACGATCTACTCTACCCAGAGGTGGGACCAAGTCATTGTTTTGCAAGTCACAAGTAAGTCTCAAGTCTTTGCCCTCAAGTCAGAGTCAAGTCCCGAGTCAAGACAGGCAAGCCCCGAGTCAAGTCCAAAGTCAAGACTGGAAAGTCTCAAGTCAAGTCCTAAGTCCTGCATTTTGAGTTTCGAGTCCTTTCAAGTCCTTTTAACCACAGACTAATATATTAACACAGATTGTGTATGTTTTTCAAATGCT
This sequence comes from Nerophis lumbriciformis, assembly GCF_033978685.3. Classification (NCBI taxonomy): domain Eukaryota; kingdom Metazoa; phylum Chordata; class Actinopteri; order Syngnathiformes; family Syngnathidae; genus Nerophis; species Nerophis lumbriciformis. The sequence goes on from NC_084574.2 coordinate 11,900,451, forward strand.
GTATTTATTTATTAAAACAAGTGCATTTTAAATTGCAGGAAAGAAAATTGTGCTGACATTGCACTTTATAATAGCACTATTAGCCAGTCATTTTAAACATTAACTCATTCCTTTACAGAACAAACACATTGAAAAATAAAGTGCAAATGTACTTATTTGTACAAAAGTGTTAACATTGAAAAAACATGACATATACGTGAACATAACAAAAAAGTTGTACTTTTTATATGTCAGGGCCCTATGCTGCATTGCATTTGCAAAAGACCAAATTAGCCAAGAGTCTGTCAGTCATTTGTGCACGATGGGGGCGTAGTATGATGCCACCATGGCTGAAAACTCGCTCCACTGGAGCACTGGAGGCAGGCACTGCCAAGACTCTCATGGCCACTCGGAACAGTGAAGGAAGAGTCTTCATGTTCAATGCCCAGAACAAAAGGGGGAGAGAGTTTTTTTGGGTTGGTGCACTACTTGTAAGTGTATCTTGTGTTTTTTATGTTGATTTAATTAAAAAATAAAAAATAAAAATAAAAATAAAATTTGTGTGCGGCCCGATACCAATCGATCCACGGACCAGTACCGGGCCGCAGCCCGGTGGTTGGGGACCACTGAGGTAAACAACCAACAGTATGTCAGAAAGCTAGCTAAAACGGTACACATATTCATAATATAGTATACATTTTAACTGACCTTTATTTTACTATTTTTGTCTTTTTTTTAGGTGGCTAAAATACGCGATGCTGCTGACCGCCGTCTAACGTTACGTGTGATATATTGACTAACGTAACCCTGCTTAAAAAAATCACTGAACAAAAAGTATGAATAAGGTAGTGAACTGCAACAGATTCCCGTGTTTGCAATAACGTTACAACGTTAGCAGTGAGTTTACAGCCTCACTGATTTAACTACACAGCAAATAAAAGTCACGTTACTTAGCCAATAAACGTTATCTTACATTCAAAACTTACCGTTCTTTGTGCAACTTCAAATGCCAGACGAAGTTGGAAGTTGTTGCCTCTCCATCAGTAATTTTCGAACCGCATGTGTTGCATACTGCAAACTGTTTTGTGTTGACCACCTCGTAATTTTTATACCCAAACGAAATTATTTTAGGCATCATTTTTTGTTCACTGGCGTGTGGTTTGGACATGTCTTCTTCGTTGGTTGTCCTGCAATTTGATTGGATGAATGCTGTGTGATGAAAACAAAGTAGATCTAATTTGATTGGCTGTTGTACCGAGAGCACACCAGCTGACACACGCAACGCTGATAGACAAGTACACAATGAAAAATACGGATTTTCATCTTTGGGTTTTGGGGAAAGTAGCAAGTCATGTCAAGTCATGTCAATTCAAAAGGCTCAAGTCCAAGTGAAGTCACAAGTCATTGATGTTAAAGTCTAAGTCGAGTTGCAAGTCTTTTTACATTTTGTCAAGTCGAGTCTAAAGTCATCAAATTCATGACTCGAGTCTGACTCGAGTCCAAGTCATGTGACTCGAGTCCACACCTCTGACTCTACCCCTCACTCGTGAACAAGACTCCGACACATACACTGCAAAAACTGAAATCCAAGTAAGATGACATTTGTCAAATAAGGGTGATATTTGCTTATTTTCTGTCTGATAAGATAATTCTTCTCACTAAGCAGATTTTATGTTAGAGTGTTTTACTTGTTGTAAAGATTTCGGTCCTAATTGATCCCAGTAAGATATTACAGCTTGTTGCTGAGATTTTATGAGCTATATTGAGTAAAACATGCTTGAAACTAGAATATCAACTGTTGCAAAGCTGTGTCATCAACACTCATAAGTATAAAACTACATTTTTAAAGTAATAATTTCTTACTTCAAGCGTGAAAAAAACCTTGAATGTGTCTCATAATTAAAACAGATGACAGCCAAATGCACTTTGCTGTTTTATTTTCAATGAAACAAGAGAAAATACGTACTCATATAGTAGTACAGTTGGCACAGTACAGCAAACTGACAGTTAATATTTAAACATTTAACATTTCAAACAATTTTGAACAGAAATAGTTTATGCACATTCAGATAAATTCTTCAAAATTACAATTAAAATGTTTTTATATATATGCGCACAAATTGACTGAAAGAGCACACACTTGGCGCGATGATGTCATGTTATCGATGGAAAAATGCATCTTTAAACAATATGATTTGCCTGAGCGGCTAGGAGAGTAACAAGCAGTTGCCTTGTTGCCTTTACATTAAGAACAATTAACTAGTTTTTAGTATAAGTTTGCTGGTTTCAAGAAATGTAATGCCGAGCGCATATCATTATGTCAAGATAATGGCACTAGCATTTACTTCATTTAAGAATATTTTTCAACATATTGAGCAAAAAGGTCTAATTTTTTTCTTTCTACCAAGAAAAGTGCACTTGTTATTAGTGAGAATATACTTATTTTAAGGTATTTTTGGGTTCATTGAGGTTAGCTAATTTTACTTGTTTTGGAAAGTCTTGACAAGCCGAATTTTCTTGTTCTATTGGCAGATAATTTTGCTTAGTTCAAATAAAATACCCCTGATTTTTGTTGTTTTTTTCTTGTTTTTGAACACTGACTTTTTGCAGTGTGAGGCAGAGTCTTCTCCCCAACCCAAAGATGGCACTCAACCCTTTTACGGGCGAGAACCATACACTCGGACTTGGAGGTGCTGATTGTCATCCCAGTCGCTTCACACGATCGCACGAGGAGTTAAAGCAAATCTTAGCACAGAAATCACAAGCAAAGAAGCAAGAAATCATCCATAGCGCAAAAAAAGAAAGCCAGACTGAGTGTGGCAAAAAGCAGGGAATAAGTAGCTCTCTGATTAGTGCCCGGGAGCAGGTGAGCGTCCCGAACACTAATCAGAGGCAGGTGCAACTAATTTGCACCCATGGCAACTAAAACAAACACAGGAGTGCACGGATCATGACAACGACATTATTATTAAACCAAATTATTATTTTCTTGACTGTTTGGTGTGGTTTTCTTTACAGCGCTCTTATTTTCTGTGCTACTTCCTTTTGGCCTCACTGCTCTGGCCCCAACGTTGTCTCCCACACCTGTGCCCGATTGGCAATCTGAGAACACCTGTTCCAGGGCTAAATCATCATTTAGCGTGTAACTGCGTATTTCCACCTTATATTTTTTGGCATTAAAGTCATGTTTACCTGCGCTGGCCCTGCCGTCTCTGCATGTTGGGGTTCAAGACCGACAAATCCTAACAAACACATACAATAGTGCAAATGATCCATTTTCTAAAGAAAAAAATATTTTGAGTAGACCTGAATCTGGGCTTCACGGTGGCAGAGGGGTTAGTGCATCTGCCTCACAATACGAAGGTCATGAGTAGTCTTGGGTTCAATCCCGGGCTCGGGATCTTTCTGTGTGGAGTTTGCATGTTCTCCCCGTGACTGCGTGGGTTCCCTCCGGGTACTCCGGCTTCCTCCCACCTCCAAAGACATGCACCTGGGGATAAGTTGATTGGCAACACTAAATGGTCCCTAGTGTGTGGATGTGAGTGTGAATGTTGTCTGTCTATCTGTGTTGGCCCTGCGATGAGGTGGCGACTTGTCCAGGGTGTACCCCGCCTTCCGCCCGATTGTAGCTGAGATAGGCTCCAGCGCCCCCCGCGACCCCAAAGGGAATAAGCGGTAGAAAATGGATGGATGGATGGACCTGAATCCCTCCTAGGACATGAACGTCAAATCGAGATCTTTGACACTGAACAAAATAAAAAAGTGTTCTATCACGTTAGTCCCACATTAGTGTTTAACTTTGTAGCAGTGACATCTTATTTTCTGTAAATATTTTAGGCTGGTTTGACCTTTTTCTTCCCTGTTTCCCTCTGCGTCATTTTGACATTTTTCCTCATTTGGGCTCTTCCCTTGACTAATGGAACTCTTTTTTTGACAGCATTGGGCATTTTTCACATTTTGCGTTGTTTTCTCCCTTTTCTTCCCCGCTTCCCTGTGCATCATTCCTGGGTTTATTTTTGAAATGTTTCCTCTTTTGGGCTCTTCCCCTGACTTATGAAACTCAAACCCGGGTAGGTATTTTTGACATGTTTATTCATTTTTCACATTTTAGGCTGGTTTTGCCTTTTTCTTCCCCACTTCCCTCTGCGTCATTCCTGGGTGTATTTTTGCCATTTTTCCTCATTTGGGCTCTTCCCCTGACTTATGGAACTCAAACCCGGGGAAGTATTTTTGACAATAGTGGAAATTTTTCACATTTTGGGCTGTTTTCTCCCTTTTCTTCCTCGCTTCCCTGTGCATCATTCCTGGGTTTATTTTTGAAATGTTTCCTCTTTTGGGCTCTTCCCCTGACTTATGGAACTCAAACCCGGGTAGGTATTTTTGACATGATTATGCATTTTTCACATTTTAGGCTGGTTTTGCCTTTTTCTTCCCCACTTCCCTCTGCGTCATTCCTGGGTGTATTTTTGACATTTTTCCTCATTTGGGCACTTCCTCTGACTTATGAAACTCAAATCAGGGCATTTTTCACATTTTAGGCTGGTTTTGCCTTTTTCTTCCCCACTTCCCTGTGCGTCATTCCTGGGTGTATTTTTGACATTTTTCCTCATTTGGGCTCTTCCCCTGACTTATGGAACTCAAACCCGGGGAAGTATTTTTGACAATAGTGGAAATTTTTCACATTTTGGGCTGTTTTCTCCCTTTTCTTCCTTGCTTCCCTGTGCATCATTCCTGGGTTTATTTTTGAAATGTTTCCTCTTTTGGGCTCTTCCCCTGACTTATGGAACTCAAACCCGGGTAGGTATTTTTGACATGATTATGCATTTTTCACATTTTAGGCTGGTTTTGCCTTTTTCTTCCCCACTTCCCTCTGCGTCATTCCTGGGCGTATTTTTGACATTTTTCCTCATTTGGGCACTTCCTCTGACTTATGAAACTCAAACCAGGGCATTTTTCACATTTTAGGCTGGTTTTGCCTTTTTCTTCCCCACTTCCCTGTGTGTCATTCCTGGGTGTATTTTTGACATTTTTCCTCATTTGGGCTCTTCCCCTGACTTATGGAACTCAAACCCGGGCATTTTTCACATTTTGGGCTGTTGTTTCCCTTTTCTTCCTTGCTTTCTTGTGCGTCATTCCTGGTTTTATTTTTGACATTTTCCCTCGTATAGGCTCTTCCCCTGACTTACTTTTGACATTATTGGGCATTTTTCACATTGTGCTTTGTTTTCTCCCTTTTCTTCCCCGCTTCCCTGTGCGTCACGTGTTTTTTTTTTTTTACCTTTTTCTTTATTTGGGCTCTTCCCTTGACTTATGGAACTCAAACCCAGGGAAGTATTTTTGACAGTATTGGACATTTTTCACATTTTGGGCTGTTTTCTCCCTCTTCTTCCTCGCTTCCCTGTGCATCATTCCTGGGTTTATTTTTGAAATGTTTCCTCTTTTGGGCTCTTCCCCTGACTTATGGAACTCAAACCCGGGTAGGTATTTTTGACATGATTATGCATTTTTCACATTTTAGGCTGGTTTTGCCTTTTTCTTCCCCACTTCCCTCTGCGTCATTCCTGGGGAAGTATTTTTGACAAAAGTGGGCATTTTTCACTAAACCTGCCTGTGTATAGTCTTACAAAGTGTTGCTTTATTTTAGGTTGTTTAAATAAACAACATTTTACGCATCAAAGCAACTGGCTTGATGGCTTTTTGGGACTTCAGGAAGTGTGAACCTTGCATGTTGTATCTGTGTAATTAGACAAAAAGGGGGTGGTTCTTTGATAAAAGGTAATTATGGAGGAATTCGATTAAAGACATTAACACCCGTTAGGGTGTGTGCAAGGTTGTTATTCTGTTGCCGTCACTGGTACACTTATAAACAAAAGCACATAGGCACCAACACTCTGGAAACCTGCGGATAACGCAGGTAACACAGATCACTCTCCACCTGAGTGCAACCTTTGGAATGTACTGAAAACTTTTGTGAACAAAGAGCTCATCTCAAGGTAATTAGATTCAGATTACTTTTCATGGCCATTCAATATTTATTTAATATTAGAAAATAAACATACCATACAGTATATTGGAGACCTCCTGCATATTTCAAGTATGGAACGTTACTTCACAATTAACTACAGGAAATTGTCTAATCTGTGACTTCTTTTATTTGGCTGCTGCTTCCCCAGGAAACAACAAGGCACGTTTATTTATGGTGTACAATTGAAACGCAAGGCACATTAAAGGGATATCAGTATTTTCCCTTTCAGGAGGGCAGAGTCCTCCCAGATTTTTTAGCGCTAAGGCTGTCCACCTTGCTGTGACGTCATAACAAAGTCAGACTGCAAAACTCTGCGAACGGAGGCGTCCAAAACTTCGGATGCAGCCAAAAAAAAAAGGGTCAAAATAAAAAGCATTAACCTTATGCCATAGACCGGGGGTTGGCAACCCGCGGCCCGTTAGTGCCACCCTAGCGGCTCCCTGGAGCTTTTTCAAAAATGTATGAAAATGTGAAAAAGGTGGAGAAAAAGTAAATGTTTTGTTTTAATGTGGTTTCTGTAGGAAGACAAACCTTCCTAATTGTTAGAAATCCCACTGTTTGTATTAAACATGCTTCACTGATGAGAGTATTTGGCGAGCGCCGTTTTGTCCTACCAAATTTGGCGGCCCTTCAACTCACTGTAGTTTTTTTTTACATGTGCAACTTTCTGCAACGCTGCCACAGAAAGACGTGTTTTATGCCACTCTATTTGTCTCATTTTGTTCACCAAACTTTTTATGCTGTACGTGAATGCACAAAGGTGAGCTTTGTTTATGTTATTGGACTTGTTGGAGTGCCAATCAGGCATATTTGGTCAGTGCATGACTGCAAGCTAATCAATGCTAACATGCTATTTAGGCTAGCTGTACGTACATACTGCATCGTTATGCCTCGTTTGTAGGTATATTTGAGCTCATTTAATTTCCTTTACTTATATCCTCTGTGTATTTGAATTATATTTGCATGTCTCATGGCATATTTTTGTAATATTGGCTGCATTTCTGATAGTTGTCTGTGTGCTATGTTGTTCCAGACCACAGAAAACATTTGTAAAGATTGTAATAAATCCACTAGAAGAAACAGCCTGCTATTTCCTTTAACTTGGACACACACATCTATACCTTTGGCCTTTCTAAGGCAGTTATTTCCAAGAGTTATCTCACCCTCTGAGAAGCTTCAGTTTTACTAATGTTTTCCAATGTTGTAAAAATATTAATAAATATTACATTTTAACATTTCTGTCAACAAAGATTTGCGACAGAAAGTCATTTTGATAGTAGGCTATGATAGCTAATATAGACACTTACATAATGTGTTGTCTTCATTTTAAAACTTATATAAGGCTTTTAATGTTTGCGGTTCCAGGTATGTATATTTTTTTGTATTTTTGGTCCAATATGGCCCTTTCAACATTTTGGGTTGCCCACTCTTGCCATAGACAATAAATAATATGTTATTGGTGTGTTCAAGGACCTCACCAAAGTTTTCGATACAGTGAATCATACATTTCTACTCCCAAAGTTGTACAGATATGAGATTAGAGGAGTGGCCATTTCTTGGAAGAACAGATCCCAGTAAGCCCACTTCAATGGCACTGATTCCCAGCTGCTGACAGTGACCTGTGTTTTTCCACAGGGGCCAGTGTTGGGTCCTTTTGTGTTCCTTATGTATATTAATGATCTTTGTTTAGTTTAAAAAACATAACTTTTTATTTTCTTCGCTGATGACACCAACATACTTAGTTGTGGTAGCAATTTAGAAACAATAACACATACAGTAGAAAAATAATTATTATTGTTAAAGAAGTGGTTTGATTCAAACAGGTTAACTCTCAATTTAAACAAAACTAAATGTTTAGTGTTTGGAAATTGTGCCATTGATGTATGTAGGATTTTTTTTAAATAAAGTATACTGCGATAGAAAGAGTGAATGAAATAACATTTCTTGGAGTACTTTTACAAAAGAAGCCCAGTTGGAAGTCCCATATAAACTATATCAAGGCAAAGCTAAGTAAATACTTTGCAATAATATCTAAAGTCAAAAAACTGTTTAATGAAGAAAACATATATATATATATATATATATATATATATATATATATATATATATATACTGTATATATATATATATATATATATATATATTTTTTTTTTTATACTGTTCCGTGGTTCTCCCTTACATGACCTAGGGCCTTGAAGTGTGGGTAAACAATTATAAAACCAATCATAATCCAAGTAGTGTCATTCTAAAAAAGAGGGATCCACATTGTGAATAAAGTGTCTTACAGGGCACATACAAATGAGCTCTTCATAAAATAAAAAACACTAAAATGTAAGGATTTGGCCGACTTAAAGACAGCACAATTTATGTATAACATAAACAATACCAGTGTGTATTCAGGGATTGTTTCAAAAACGAGACTGTTTATATTTTCCGAAAGAAAAAACTGTTTAAAAAAAACGTACGTGGGAACGAGTATTGTGTGTCTTTTGTTGGTATTAATGTATGGAATAAATTGGACCAAGAACTAAAATTAAATTTGAAAAATATTTAAAAAAAATACATTTTTAAAATTGATGTTGAGAATTGATGCTAAGAAAGTAAAATTTCCATGATGGAGCTTTTCCATATTTTGTTTTGTGATTCACAGAAAACAAAAAATGTACAACGTCATGAATAAGATACTGGGATAGGAGTAATAAGCTCTAGGTTCTGCTTATTCCATTTCAGACTATACGCATAATAAAAAATGTCTTCTCTGTATATGTCAAATGTTTTAAGTGTCTGAAGAAATGAAACTTGAAACTCAATTGCCGTGAGACCAACGCTGCTGGCCAGCTTCACGTCCGTGTTTACATTACAGTTAACATTTACACAGTTGCATTTATAACATAACATGTACATTGTTACTCGATCTGCTTTAGTATGATGGAATAAAGGCTCAGCAGAAAAAAAGACGGCAGAGAGGAAGTCTGAAGTGACTTTGATCGGAGACCTTCGTCAAAATATGTCCAGGCTTTTCTCATACCAATCACACACGTCCGGCTTCAAAATAATAGCGCTACGCTTCACAGGACAGAGTAAAACAACTTGCACTGAGCCTAGTCTATAAAATACGCTACACCTCCCTGATACCGAAGTACATGTCAAACTACTTCCAGAACGTAAATGACCGCTATAACCACAACACCAGGGGGAGCTCCACTAACCACGTCAAACCCAGATTCCGATCTAACAAAGGTCTTATCTCATTCTTCTTCTATGCCACATCAATATGGAATGCACTCCCAACAGGTATAAAAGAAAGTGCATCTCTATCCTCCTTCAAAACCGCACTAAAAGAACACCTCCAGGCAACTACAACCCTTGACTAACACCCTCCCCCACCACATCCCACCTCCCCGGACTGTAAATAATCAAATCTAAATAATCAAATGTATATACTTGTTCTTATGCTTTCTGATCTCTCTCTCTCTATGTCCACTACTTGCTGTACATATCCTACCAAGTCAGACCTACACTGTTTCAATGTCCATTTCTCCGATGATGCAATTGTTGATGACTGAAGTGCTGATATCAACCAAACCTAACCCCCCCTCCACATCCCACACCCCGGATTGTAAATAATGTAAATAATTCAATGTATATACTCTGATGATTAACTTGTGTGATGACTGTATTATGCTGATAGTATATATTTGTACCATTAATTGATTTAAGTGGACCCCGACTTAAACAAGTTGAAAAACGTATTCGAGTGTTACCATTTAGTGGTCAATTGTACGGAATATGTACTGAACTGTGCAATCTACTAATAAAAGTTTCAATCAATCAATCAATACACATCCGGTGTAATCGACAAAAAAAGAGAAATCTTCTATCATGCTTTGTCAAAGATGTTTGTAATGTTATTTGCGAATGTCCATCTACGGCTCTTTCTCAACCATTATTTACTCCGACCTGATGGTTTGCTTTCTCCAAGTTTGGATATGAACATTCACCATAAAGTTGAACATAATATGAGTCAATTAAGTCACTTCACTACCCAAATAAATGTTTTCTGGCAGATTGAAATAAGCTGTATTGTAATAGCGGCAGCGGTATCATACTTGCCAACCTTGAGACCTCCAAATTTGGGAGATTTGGGGGGGGGTTGAGGTGGGCAGGATCGGGGGGGCGGGGTTAAGGGCGGGGGAGTATATTTATAGCTAGAATTCACTGAAATTCAAGTATTTATTTTATTTATATGTATATATATATAAATAAAATAAATACTTGACTTTCAGTGAATTCTAGCTACATATATATATATATATATATATATTTATTTTATTATATATATATATATATACATATAAATAAAATAAATACTTGAATTTCAGTGTTCATTTATTAACACATTTACACACATCACACTCTATTCATTGTTGTATTTGAAAGTGCAATGCTTTGCAGCCAGTAGCACAGCCTTTGAAGGAGCGTAGGTATGGGCAGTGTAATATTCTGGGTTGGAGTCAATAACCAGGCGAGGTGACGAAGTTATGTCTCTTTACTTCATACTTCAGAACCGACTCCCACACTTGCCGTAAACCGTTGGCCAGCCAAAAAGTAACCACAGATACATTTTGGTTGACGACAGGCTGTCCTCACTCAAGTCAGCACGGACCTGGAGGGGGCGTGCCTTAAGTCCGGCTGGAAATCGGGAGAAAATCGGGAGAATGGTTGTCCCGGGAGATTTTCGGGAGAGGCACTGAAATTCGGGAGTCTCCCGGAAAATTCGGGAGGGTTGGCAAGTATGGGCGGTATGACGGCGGCAGACTGCCTTTGAACAAGTCAGCCTTGTATTTATGTTCACAAATATCACTGTCGGACTCAATAAACAGAAGCGTGACACATACACACACGATGGCTCGATCCTCGGAACACTTTCTTGTTCTCGTCTTCTTCTTCGCTACCACTGAGACTAGGTCTAAATGCCCACTGCCCTCTGCGGCCCACTTCGGTTAATTCCAGTGCACTACACAGTGTTACCATCCGTGCCCGCCCACAGAGTCAGCCGTGCCCGCCCTGGACTGGAAGAATGTTTATTAATTAATTTATTTATTTTACATCGGCACAGGAAAAATAGGATGATATTTAATCAAAACAAAGGCACATTGACTAAGATGATAACACAATTAACTGACAATTCAGTCAAGTATAAAAATGAGCCGAAAAGGTTAATTTTGTCCTGTCGATAGGTGGGACAAGTTCGCAGTATATTCAACCACAGCTCTATAACGGCGTACAATGAAAGAGGGGTGTCGACTGGTTACGAATGAAAGCCAACCAAATGCTTTTCCTCTTCAGACGAGGAAGTCAGGAGTCAGCACCAATAACGAAACCAAAATGTGTGGCTTTAACATTTTCCACATCATATTATGTATACAGGGCAGCACGGTGGAAGAGAGGGATTCACAATACGAAGGTCCTGGGTTCGATCTTGCGCTCAGGATCTTTCTGTGTGGAGTTTGCATGTTCTCCCCGTGACTGCATGGGTTCCCTACGGGTACTCCGGCTTCCTCCCACTTCCAAAGACATGCACCTGGGGATAGGTTGATTGGCAACACTAAATTGGCCCTAGTGTGTGAATGTGAGTGTGAATGTTGTCTGTCTATCTGTGTTGGCCCTGCGATGAGGTGGCAACTTGTCCAGGTAGTACCCCACCTACCGACCGATTGTAGCTGAGATAGGCTCCAGCACCCCCCGCAACCCAGAAAGGGATAAGCGGTAGAAAATGGATGGATGGATGGATGATGTGTACAACTGGGATAAAGTCCATGCATAATCTTTGACCCTTTGGTGAGCTGCTCAAAATTAGGTGACCGGCTACCGGCAAGATTTCTGTTCTAAGTTGCTTGAATGGTTTTTGCCTTAAGTCAACTGGGATAGGCTCCAGGTCACCCGTAACTCTGAGGAGGACAAGCAGATTAGAAAATGAATGGATAGATGATGTGTACAACTGGGATAAAGTCCACACATAATCTTTGACCCTTTGGTGAGCTGCTCAAAATTAGGTGACCGGCTACCGGCAAGCTCCAAGTCACCCGTGACTCTGAGGAGGACAAGCAGATTAGAAAATGAATGAAATACATTTAGGAAAAGAAAATTGATCTAACAAAGTGAGAGATACAAAAGCATGGTTTGCCTTGATTTCAGACACGTAAGGTTTTGACTGCAGAGTTTGGAATGTTCTAATTTCATTCCTTCCTTTTCTTCCAGCATCATCATCATGGCCACCGTAGGTTCTGTCCTGCTGCCACTGGCTGTGGTCTTTGCCCTCACAGCCCCCACTCAAAGCTTCGACCCAGTGACCGGGGCGTCCTTTAATCACCGCAACATCACCGAAAGGGCAATCCTCAGAAAGGCGGCCGAAGTCTGTCAAAACATTGCTGCTGCAAACGGAGTTCCCTTCGACCTGACTGTAAGAACCTGATTGTAAGATGGGAGGCAACACTTGTGCCTTGAATATGTCACCTGGAAGTCTTCTATCTACATGTTTACACAAAATGACAAAAGTGAGGCTTTGGTGGCATGATGCGTTTGAAAACATGTTGCCCTTTTTTAACACCGATTTGGCCTGTTTTAACGTTGATTTATACCTTAAGACTGATGTCCTCGCCTCCAACAGCTCTCCCTGCACTGTGGCCTCCTAATGCTAGTCTTAGTTAACCAGATATTAGAAAACCAATCTCATCCTGTGCATCTCTATTCTCCATTTGTATCTCTTCTACATGTCCATCCTCACTGTCCTCAATCTCTTCTGGTCCCTGTTGATCTTCCAGTGTTTCCAACTCCTAAGTAAGAAAAGTAGCTATTGGCTGTCATAAAAGTTGTTAGAAGTTAATAGATGACATCATTGGCTCATTTGCATAATTGATTCCAATATACGCTGTAGAGGAGGAATAAGGCGGTGGGAGACATAAAAAGTTAATTTAAAACAATGAAAATTATGATAAGAATTGTAAAAAAAAAAATGTCTGTTGATTCTTAGTTTAGCTGTATTTTTCTTTGTTCTTGAAGTGTATTTCTGGTCTTGGCAAGGGAAGACGGGGCTGAGTAGTTGGATCAAAAGAGATGTCGGAGATGCTTTGCTGAACCAGAAGTTGCTTTATTGCAAGCGAGCGTCATTTAAACAGGTCTGCAGTACCCGGAGGAATCTCAGTTAAAAGTGGAGGATTCCTGACTGGAGAAGCCAAACCATCAGTTTATATATTCCTTTCTTTGTCTGTCTGGGTGTGCGCTAAGTCCAAACAGCACCACCCGACCATTCAAGGAGATGTTCGTGTGTAGTGGCTGGAAAACAACAGATGTATAGCATAACTTGTAGGCTTGACGTTTAAGGTAAACATGGAATCTCTCTGCCAGAATAGAGCTTATTAGAGTGTCTGCCCTGAGATCGGTAGGGTGTGAGTTCAAACCCCGGCCGAGTCATACCAAAGACTATAAAAATGGGACCCATTACCTCCCTGCTTGGCACTCAGCATTAAGGGTTGGAATTGGGGGTTAAATCACCAAAAATGATTCCCGGGCATGGCCACCGCTGCTGCCCACTGCTCCCCTCACCTCCCAGGGGGTGAACAAGGGTCAAATGCAGAGAATAATTTCGCCACACCTAGTGTGTGTGTGACAATCATTGGTACTTTAACTTTAACTATAACTCCGAAGCCTGGTTGTATTGCTTCTTCTCGGGAGAGAGCAAATTCCAGTCCACATGCGAATGTCCATCTAAGGCTCTTTCTCAACCATTATTTATTCTGACCTGATGGTTTGCTTCCTTCAAGTTGGATATAAACATTCACCATATGTTGAACATAATATGAGTCAATTGATTCACTTCATTCTCCATTGTTAAATTAAGTTTGATCAAAAGACTGAAGGCTTGTGATATTCAATATTCACGAACGAACCAAAACGATTGACTGGCTCATTAACATGAACGGTTGTTTTTTTTGTTTTTTTCAAATGTGACAGTGATTAAACATATTTCCATTCACCTCACTCTGTAAACCAATTAGGGCAGAAAGAGCAGCAGCTTTGCACAGAGCATCTCCTCTATGCTCGAACTGGAATGGAATGGACTTTATTGTGGTTGCACTTAAAAGTACAAGGAAATGTGTTTTTCAATACAAGCTGTCTAAGAGAATGTTACGTGCTTTCATGTCTCCAAAACATCCAACAAAGTCGCTAGATTTGTCGCCATTCACATTTGATAAAGAAAGACACCAAGAAGAGTTGCAAAGATACTTGATTTAGCGAGAAGGTCGCCAAGTTGACAACACTGAGCTGAGGTGTGTGAGAAAGACAGAGATGCCAAGACCCGCCTGAGGTTGCTTCTGATTGCTTTACATCGCGTGGTGCCTTCCGTGGTTAGCTAGATTTAGGCACAATGACTAATGGGTTCGTCTGAGATTGGTTATTTTGGTCAGTCAATCACTCACTCGAACTACAACATGGTGCGAGGAAAAAAGTATATTATTTAAAACTATAAAATAGCAAAAGGGAAAATATAAGCGTGAGAAATGTCAAGTGTGGCGTGGGAAAGTGTGAGGCTTGGGAGCCCTGGAAATGTTTGGCTGTACGATAACCAAGACAATATACGAAAACAGTGGCAAGATTTTGTCGGAAACCGAATAATTAGTGGGGCATAGTAAAACAGAAGTACTACTGTAAGTAACTGCAGGACACAACAAAATGATTCCATTGTGCAGACTCAGTGGCAGTGGCGGGCCTTGCGTTTCTCACCTAGGCCTTCAGTGATGTCCTACTTAGTCCGACTTCACCTCTCAAAATACCGTAATTGATGTCACCACATGGACACGGCTGGAGATACTATACAGAAACCCGTAGTCGGTTGATTTGTGTGAAAGTGGTGGGCAAACCATTTCACCGCCGGTGTTATGCCAAAATGTGATTGCCTGCCAAAAATCGATTTCCTTCGAGGGAACGCACACCGCTCGCTAAACCTGCATTGCTTGGCTTCGTCTGTCCACAGGTGTAAGACAAACACTTTATCTTTGTGGTTATTGTACCGGTGAGTTTTCTGTGGCTTTCTATGGGTTCGGTGCCACTTCCTGTTTTCGCAAATTGTGATTGGATACTCACTTGGGACTCCCAAGTGAGTATCCAATCACAGTCTCGTTAACGCCAGGCTTCACAACTTGTGATTGGATACTCACTTGGGACTCCCAAGTGAGTATCCAATCACAGTCTTGTTAACATCAGGCTACCTGGATAGGCTACTGTCAACAACTTGTGATCTGATTGGCTATCGCAACTGTCTGTCAACTGTATGTGTTGTCAAATTCATACGCTGACGTGTGGCTCTGCTCCCAGTGAGTGTCCAATCACAGGACGCGTAAATGTCATGTTCAACGTGAAGCCATCTAGAAGGCTTTACTGACAACAACTCGTGATCTGATTGGCTATCCCAATTATCTATCAACTGTATGTGCCCGTTCACTTACAGTGCCTAAAAACAACAGCACTGGAATGAGCATAATAGGACATGAAGGGAATATGAATACTTTTGGATATTTAGGGAAAGTATATAAAAAATTACTTTTATCTTTAATTATGATCATGATTTATGGTTATATTAGGTCAGCAGAGAAGGCCTTGCTGGCCCTGGCGTGTGTAGGAGGTGGCCATGGGTGGCATGTGCCACCCCGAGAATCTGATAGGCCACCCCAGATGCCAACCCACTCAGAGGTGGAACGATTTGAAGCATACGAACGCAGCGCAGTAGGACAGCATGCATATATCCTGCGGGTGGCAGTAGCTGTGCTCAATCCGTATATTATTAATATAATTTTACTTTTTTAAAGAGGAAATTTAACATACTATATTTGTATTACTTGCCAACTGTTGCAAGTAGTCTGAGGTAATAGCTCTGTGCTTCAGAACAGTGATCCCCAAGCACCGGTCCGTGAAAACGTTTGCTACCGGGCCGCACAGAGACATTAAATAATTTCATAACCGACCGCATTTCCTCAGACATAACTTTCGCCAGTCCCACCAGACACACCAATAAGCTTGATCATAGATGTATTATACAACTCCTGATACAAAGTCACCATTTGCTATATTTGTTACATCTCTGTTACATGGGACTAGGCTCATTAATAAACATATACAATCTAAAGGTGCCAAATCGTAGCCAAAAGCTAGGATCCGTCTGCAGTCTGCAGTAGGTTGATGACCAAAGATCAGGGCAGATCAGGAACAAAGTGACCATAGTAGTTAAAAGGAGAAATGCTAAATTGTTCCATATAATAATTGTTCTGAAGGGAAAAAAATACACATCTCCTTTGGCCTAGTAAGTTAAAGTGCTGGTATTATTGCACATCGTCCTATTACATAAGTAATTAGCAATAACGGATGTATTTACGCATGGAAAATTGGACCTAAAAAGCTAACATTAGTGTATTTATGTATGAAATATTGCACAAAATAAGAATGCATAACTTTTACAATGGAAATAGTAATCCGCAGAAATCTATTGGAACTAATGTCAAGTATTTTTAGCTTTCTTATACTGTATATGCATGCTCTTGTCCTTGACAGTGATGACAATCAATCAATCAATCAATCAATGTTTACTTATATAGCCCTAAATCCCGAGTGTCTCAAAGGGCTGCACAAGCCACAACGACATCCTCGGCTCAGATCCCACATCAGGGCAAGAAAAAACTCAACCCAATGAGATGACCATGAGAAACTTTGGAGGATACCCCGTCGAGTGGATCTAGCATAATATGTATCACCTATAACCCATCAGATACTAAAGCCAAAATAAAGCCCACGACTAGCAAAAATGAGCATAAAACAAAAGTCTATGGAGAGCTTTTTTGCAAAGGGAAAAGTCCAGGGGCTCCCACTAATTGAATGTTATGGTGAGTCTGTTCATGTATTCATTTTTCATGCACTTATTTGCTATATTTATCTGCCACACATGGAAGGCCGGTCCGTGAAAATAATGCCTACATTAAACCAAAAAAGGTTGGCGACCCCTGCTTTAGGATGTAGTATTATTTAGTGTCAGCAATTGTCTTACAAGAAGATTCAGTCCATACTAATGTAGGTGGTGGTAAGGTGCTATAGTAGAACCAGCTGACCCACGAGGAGAATGACAGTTTTATAGGTGACCCCCCTGTGAGACTCCTGGAAAAAAAAAAGTCTGTACACGGCACTGGTGTAAAACTGGGATCATCTGACGAAATCAAACTAAGTTAATCATATACAGGGCAGCAACGGGTATGGTTAGGGATACCAACTTTATGTATAAAGCCCTTTAAAACGTTTTACTTCAGTATTACTTCAGTCTTCTTATCATTAAAGTGAAAAAAAATCAGGAATGACAAGAGCGGGGAAAAAAGTATCTCTCGAACACAAAAACAAGGGCCTGATATCTGTGGTCTGTGCACACGTCTTCAGCATGACTTCGTAAGTTTTCCGTCCCCCCTTTAAAACTTTGAAGAGCAATTTTAACCATCTCTTTTTTTTTGTCTTCAGATTGATGACAGTCTGACACCTGACCAAGTAGTCCAGGCATGCTTCTCTTCAACCAGCCTCGTCTCCAGTGTTTCCTTCAATGCTGTCATTGCCGACATTTACCTAAGCAACGGCGATGTAGATTTACGGTTTGCAGGCCGTACAGAGTACCATTTTAATGACGAGACCTTCGAGATGGGACGCACCTTGATCACAGAAGGTAGAACAGAAAACACAAGACATAACACTTTCAACTTCTATAATTCGTTGTAATTATAGAAGTAAAATTAATGGCAAAGAATCAACAAACAATGTCTGAGTCTGTGAGTAATCCCAAGAGACTATTAACATTCTCTGACTGACAGAGACTCTATTGGTTTCCATTCAGGGAAGGATGCAAAAGGTACTAGTATGTCTGTTCATGTTTATATTAACATACGTACAACATAGATCAATGTAATAGTAACGCAATAAAGATTATATATAACTGTAACCACAACCACAAATAATTCATAGTAGCAACCGTTCAGATGCGAGAATATATATATATATATATATATATATATATATATATATATATATATATATATATATTAGGGCTGCGAATCTTTGGTTGTCCCACGATTCGATTCAATATCGATTCTTGGGGTCACGATTCGATTCAAAATCGATTTATTTTTTTTTCAATTCAACATGATTCTCCATTCTAAAACGATTTTTTCCCGATTCAAAACGATTCTCTATTCATTCAATACATAGGATTTCAGCAGGATCTACCCCAGTCTGCTGACATGCAAGCAGAGTAGTAGATTTTTGTAAAAAGCTTTTATAATTGTAAAGGTTAATGTTTTATCAACTGATTGCAACAATGTAAATTTGTTTCAACTATTAAATGAACCAAAAATAATAAAAATTCAACATTCTGGTGTTGCGCATAATTACTTTATTTAATTTACTTTGGATGTCATTCTGCCTCAGCTTGGCTACAGCAAACTAGCTAAATATCTTCCAGTCTCCAAATGTGACTTTTTACCGCAGTGACATTTGGCTTTAGAAAATATAAAAAGAAGCAACGCGGTTAGCTTGGAGCTCATTATGTAAAGTGCAATACAAATAAAATCTATTAATATTATTAGCAATACTGTCAGATATGGAAGCTTTAAGTGGCTAACATCTGTTAAGTGTCTGCTGTCAAGGCCAGATATTAAAATTGTAAGCATAATATCTTCTATAAATTCTTTATAAAGCATGAATACTCAATAAGAATCATGATGAGCAATTAACAATGTAATCATTCTAAGCTATTCTTTATTGATTATGACAATTTAACAAGCATTTCGGGAAAAAAAGCAGTGCTTTCTGAAAATCAAGCCCCCTAAAAATGTGTTGAACAGCCCTTCCTTATGGGTTATGATTGCCATCAATCAGATTTTTCCCTGGCTAACGGGGAACTTATGAGAGAGACGTTTGAACTGTGCTGATCAGGAACAACTCTGTTGACTTACTGACGTAAACCAGAGTACAGCAGATTTGATTGCCAACGTGGCTGAGTTGGTTCCGCCACACCTACAGTTAATTGTTACAATGGTTTTATTTCCCTGTTCCGTATTAACTCTCTGGTATTGTTCTGTTAGGTTTGTCTGCTGTCAGGGCCAGTACAAACATGGGAAACTTCATCACAGCGCGCTCTGTTCTTGGGGAAGTACTTCACACTCTGCAGGTGAGTTTGTAGAGAAACTAGTTGGCGTATTTCCCGGAGGTCAGATGCAACCAACAAACTATACATGATATCTGTACTCCTAGGACTTCTACAGCCACAGTAACTGGGTGGAGCTGGGGAACACGGCTCCTTATGACGCCTTGATCACACCTGCCCTACCTCTTGGAAATCTAGCTGGTAGGTTATTGTAAAAGGTCTGGGTATTTATAGATTGTATTTTCCAGAGTGCAGTTTTGTCGTCAGAATGACGGTGTAGTTATACCAGAAGGTTTGTTTATAAACCAGTCAAGATACAATTGGGTCCCTGTAGCGATCAGTCCTATCTGTGGCATTTTTTAATATAGAAATAAACAGATCATGATGATAAGTAGTAGTGTATACCAGTGGTGTGCCGTCAGGGCCAGAAGGCCTTCTCTGCTGGCCTAACATAACCAAAATTATAATCATAATTAAAGATAAATATTTGATGTACTTTCCCTAAATATCTAAAACAGTGGTTCTTAACCTGGGTTCGATCGAACCCTAGAGGTTCGGTGAGTCGGGCTCAGGGGTTCGGCGGAGGTCAAAACACACCCGACTCATTGTGTAAATAAAAACTTCTCCCTATCGGCGTATTACGGATACGACAACAGCAGAAGTCACACTGATTTGCAGGTGTGTAATTTGTTGTGAGTTTATGCACTGTGTTGGTTTTGTTGTTTGAACAAGGTGATGTTCATGCACGGTTCATTTTGTGCACCCGTGAAAAAACATGGTAACACTTTAGTATGGGGAACATATTCACCATTAATTAGTTGCTTATTAACATGCAAATTAGTAACATATTGGCTCTTAACTAATCATTATTAAGTACTTATTAACAGTGTTGGGACTAACGCGTTACAAAGTATCGGCGGTAACTAGTAATCTAACGCGTTATTTTTTATATTCAGTAACTCCGTTACCGTTACTACATGATGCGTTACTGCGTTATTTTGCGTTATTTTTTATGTAGAATCGGCTAGAAACTGAGAAGATCTGAGTGTTGCAGCGCTGCTGAAGAGGCGACAAAAAAGAGGCGCGCCGCGCGCTGTCTGTGTGTACGTGTGTGTGTGTGTGTGAGTGTGTGTGTGTGGGAGGGGGCGTGTCTGTGTCTACTATCAAGACGTCATGGCGAACCCCGAAGCCGAGTTTCTTAAAATGGAGATATTTTCAGTACGTTTCTTTTATCGACCACAAAGAAAAGAACATTTTAGTTGAATGTAAGTTTCAAATATGCTGAAACAGCGACAAAAACAACATGCTTCGACGAAGCTAGTAAAGAGACACACACTTCACCTCCAACAGTGGCTGGATTTTAATGAGGCACTGCACACTGAAGGTACACACACTCTGTCAATTCTCTTATATACTCTTTCATTTTAAACTTTTAGAGTGTTTGATTATCACATCACTCTAAATGTTTAGACTATAAAGTTCACAAACCTAAAGAGGGATACTAGTGGGCCAGGCTAATATTTCCTTTTCTCTAAACTAAGTGGGGAAATGTGTAGAGTGTTCTGGGCTTCAGAAATGATTTTATTTCAGAATTCCTTGAGAAAACGCCTGGTTAGGCTTTATGTATGTAGTGTGTGCCTTTCTTGTTTTACAGCTATGTTGTTATTATGCTGTTTGTTACTTATGTATGTTAAGTTGCAGCTATTTAAAATAGTTTTGTCAATTTGTTCTGGTCTGAAACAAATTGGCCCTTTGTAACATATCTTTGTCTTTGTGTGTTGTATGTAGAGCACATTGCTTAGCAGAGTTGAGTGATGCAAATGCATGTTAAGTTGATCAACAGATTGTATTATTCTCCAGTGCAATAACAGTACTAAAATGAAGGCTAAAAGGGCATTAAATGGGGCCTTAAAAAAATAAAAAATAAATATATAAGTAACTAAATAGTTACTTTTCACAGTAACGCATTACTTTTTGGTTTAAGTAACTGAGTTAGAAACTGAGTTACTTTTGAAATAAAGTAACTAGTAACTGTAACTAGTTACTGGTTTTCAGTAACTAACCCAACACTGCTTATTAATGCCTTATCCCTAACCCTCTAACCCTGGCCCTAACCCTCCAACCCTAACCAAATAACTCTAAATTAAGTCTTTGCTACTTAGAATATGTTCCCCTAGTGTCCAAAAAACTCTAAATTAAGTCTTTGTTACTTAGAATATGTTCCCCATACTAATGTGTTAACAAAAACATATAAGTGTGTCTTGAATTTGAAAAAAAAAACCTTTTATTTTTCACTAAAGAAGGGTTCGGTGAATGCGCATATGAAACTGGTGGGGTTTGGTACCTCCACCAAGGTTAAGAACCACTGATCTAAAAGTATCCATATTTTCTTCATGTAATATTATGCTCATTCCAGTGCTGTTGTTTTTAGGTTAGTTTGTATCCAATCAGAATTCAGCTAGCTTATTTTGCCATGCTGTACCAAATCTTCCCGGGGCCTTCAGAATCAACACTGCGGGCGTCCATGCACTGTAAGTGAACGGGCACATCGAGTTGATAGACAATTGTGATAGCCAATCAGATCACGAGTTGTGAGTAAGGCCTTCTGGCTGGCCTTACGCTGTGATTGGATACTCACTTGGGAGTCCCAAGTGAGTATCCAATCACAAGTCGCGAAAACAGGAAGTGGCATACGAGCCATAGAAAGCCACAGACAACTCACCAGTAGTCACAAAGAAGGAGAGCAAAATGTTGATTAGGTGGCAGATATATATTTGTAAGGCCATTTTCAAGAAGGATACTTAAGAGAAACTACATCTTGTGAGACGAGGTCGGCCGGCACCGGAAGCTATCCCGGCGGTGAAATGGTTTGCCCGCCACTTTTACACGAATCAACCGACTACGAGCGGTACCACTGGCTTATACGGCGTCGAATGTGTGCTACAAATTGTGAGTTCAAATATTTTATTTCTTAATTTTCTAATGTTTCATTTGTTTTATACAATTATTTTGATTTTGACAGTACCACGTGAGATATGTTTTAATTGCTGAAGCGGGTTTATTGAATGTTAAATGCGCCTAAACATTGTCATGTCTTTTGATCATGTTTTGTTTGGCTATGTTCTGTTTGGTTTTTGGACTCCTTTAGTTTCTGTTTACGCTCCATTGTTTTTGTCACCGTGGCAAACATTAGTTTGCACCTGATTGTTTTGACTCACGCACCTGTTGTCAATCATGACACATTATCTAAGCTTGTAGTTGCCAGGCAGTCGGCTTGGCGACGTTACCCTTGCTACCCTTGATACCATAGTTCATTCTGATCGTTTCACGTCATAGTGTCTTTTTGGTTTCATGTTCATAGTTTCTGCCTTTGTCCTAGTTTTGTTTTCTTAGCCAAGTTTGTTCTCCGCCTTGTGCGCGCCTTTTGTTTGTTCCTTTTTTGAGTAATAGATTAAACATGTATTTACCTTCACGCCGTGTCCAGTCAAGTCGTTTTGCATCTCGGGAAAACAATCCACCCAGTAATTTGCGTCACCATAGTCCACGTCGGGACAAAAATAGACCGTTTTGTACACTGTTTAGGGAGTTCAATGCCCAGTAGTGTGCAAGTGGGTTTCTGTGTAGTATCTCCAGCCGTGTCCATGTGGTGACATAAATTACGGTATTTTGAGAGGTGAAGTCGGACTTATTTCGTACATCACTGAAGGCCTAGGTGAGAAACGCACGGCCCGCCACTGGTGTATACTGACTGGTGACTGTAATGTCGATGTAACATATACATGACTATCCCAAGGTAATTCAAATGTTTATAAAAGGAAAATAGTCTTTCATAAAAGTGAACAAACCAGGTGCTACTTTTTCCAATTCAAAATAAGGCTAAACCCCTGTCCTCGGCTCTTGTGCAGCACCAAGAAGACATCAAACTTGACTAAATAGAGTAAGTAAAAGTCCGAACAAAGTTTCCGTATGGGAACCAGCGATTACTCGTTACCTTTGCAAAAAGAGCGGCATACTTCCAGGTCGAGGCACTGCGTGCCGGCCTCCACCGTGTCCAATTTCCTGCATCCCGGCAGCAGGATTGTCTGGAAAGAGACGAACGATAACATGTCAAGATTCTTGTCTGACAGCAGCGCGTCGGACATGGCAGCGACCTCACAACTTGGGTTGTACGGTATACCGGTATTAGTATAGTACCGCGATACTAATGAAGCATTTTCGGTACTATACCGTCTCTAAAACGCTTTGAATATGACCAATGTATGATCCTGTAACGACTTGATATCGGATTGATACCCAAATTTGTGGTATCATCCAAAACTAATGTAAAGTATCTAACAACGGAAGAATAAGTGATTATTACATTTTAACAGAAGTGTAGATAGAACATTTTAAAAGATAAAGTAAACAGATAATAAAAATAAATGAACAACTCGTTGCAAACAGTCCTTTTAAAAAGAGGATGTGATTGAATACTTTTAAAAGGCTACAAAATGATTTGGAGATAATGTAAACTTCTTCCTACAGATATTTTGCCTGATTGATTTTAGATCACTGTGGTTTTAATGAGATTATATACTATTTTACTTAAATTTTTTCATGAGCGTTACTGTATATATAATGTGTTTTTGGACATGGGCAATTTTCTGATCGTAAATGTGTCAATTCTGCTGCTGGAAACAACATTTTTAAATCTCAGTAAGTTTTCTGGTTAAATACAGGTTAAATAGGTACAATAAAAAAGATCAGCAGGCCAATAGAAAAAAAAGTTTTTGCTTTGCTGTCCTGAAAAAAATACATACCGTATTTTTCGGACTATAAGTCGCAGTTTTTTTCGTAGTTTGGCCGGGGGTGCGACTTATACTCAGGAGCGACTTATGTGTGAAATTATTAACACATTAGCGTAAAATATCAAATAATATTATTTAGCTCATTCACGTAAGAGACTAGACGTATAAGATTTCATGGGGATTTAGCGATTAGGAGTGACAGATTGTTTGGTAAACGTATAGCATGTTGTATATGTTATAGTTATTTGAATGACTCTTACCATAATATGTTATGTTAACATACCAGGCACGTTCTCAGTTGGTTATTTATGCCTCATATAACGTACACTTATTCAGCCTGTTGTTCACTATTCTTTATTTACTTTAAATTGCCTTTCAAATGTCTATTCTTGGTGTTGGGTTTTATCAAATAAATGTCCCCAAAAAATGCGACTTATACTCCAGTGCGACTTATATATGTTTTTTTTCCTTCTTTATTATGCATTTTCGGCCGGTGCGACTAATACTCCGGAGCGACTTATACTCCGAAAAATACAGTACTTTGTTTCCTTGCACTGCTGGTTTAAAAATGTTCTTTCAGCGATTGTTGATTGCGTTTTAGAGTTTTTCCTGACATTTTCTTAATTTCTTTGCAGGCCCAACTGTTCCAACTTGTACAAACTGTATAAGTGGAGACTGTACCGACAACATTTTGCCTGCTGTGCTGAATGACGGCCTTCTCACATCTGGTTACTTTGACAGATTGTCCTCAAATAAGCCGGAAGGTAATATTTAGGCATATTTTGGCATATGTTGTTTTATTTGACTCATTCTGAGCCAGTGGTTCTTAACCTGGGTTCGATCGAACCAAAGGGTTCGGTGAGTCGGCCTCAGGGGTTCGGAGGTAAAGACACATCCGACTAATCGTGTAAATAAAAACTTCTCCCTATCAGCGTATCATGGATACCCCCAAACAATGTTCCCTCTAATTTTCCATCTGATTTGCAGGTTGTTTGTTTGATCGATTGAAACTTTTACTAGCAGATTGCAAAGGAAGAGAATACATTATATGAAACAGTACAGTTTACACAGTACAGTACATATTCGGTACAATTGACCACTAAAAGGTAACACCTGAATACGTTTTTCAACTTGTTTAAGTCGGGGTCTACGTTAATCAATTCATGGTAATGTGTGTAAGGTGTGTAATTTGTTGTGAGTTCATGCACTGTGTTGGTTTTGTTCTTTGAACAAGGTGATATTCATGCACGGTTAATTTTGTGCACCAGTAAAAAAACATAACTTTTTCTTGAATTTGAGGAAAAAAAAACATTTTATTTTTCACTAAAGAAGGCTTCGGTGATTGCGCATATCAATCTGGTAGGGTTCGGTACCTCCAACAAGGTTAAGAACCACTGTTCTGAGCATAACGTGTATACGGTGCTAGGGGTGTAACGATAGATCTTAACAAGTTAGATTTTGGGGGGTTTAAAACACGTTGATACGGTATAGAGGCGTACCAAGTTTCCACACGGACCACATTAAATAAGGGACAATACATGTAACTGCCTAGCGATATGGTCAGGCATCTGCTCTGTAAATAAAGTGCAGCCCAGCCTTTCCAAATCTGAGATATTTTTAGTAGGGCTGTCAAAGTTAACGCGTTAACTATAAGTTCCTTTAATGGCGATAATTTTTTTTTTAACATGAATGCGTCCTGACCCTTGGTCCATTCCGTAGCGTGGGGAAATGTAATGGCGTCCAGTTACCGTAGAGCAGGCCTGGGCAATTATTTTGACTCGGGGGCCAAATTTAGAGAAAAAAAATGTGTCTGGGGGCTGGTATATCTATTTTTTTGGGAAAACTAATACAAAACCTCACAATAAAGTCTGATTGAATGCTTAAAAAGTATATCACAGACCGCCTTAAAAACGGAATGGAATTTTAAATTGTTCTATGAACGATAAAACCCTGAATATTGAGAACATATGAACGTCACAGCCCCTCTCAATCGACATATTTTACAATCAAGCCACACCCACACTGCTTGGTGCCTCGTATGACCTGCTGTGACGTAGATTACCATAGTAACTAGTAGGGTTGTACGGTATACGGGTATTAGTATAGTACCGCGATACTAATGAATCATATTCGGTACCATACCGCATCTGAAATGTACCGGTCCGTCACACCTTAAGATTTTTTGTTAAAATAAAGCCAGTAGTGCAATTTTTTCTGGTCCCCTTTATTTAGTACCGAAAAGTGTCTAAATAATATTGGTATGAGGACAACCATAGTCACTAAAATATCATGCAAAAGCACAGATTCCAATCATTGAAATACTTTGTATACCGTATTTTCCGCACTATAAGGCGCACCTAAAAACCACAATTTTTCTCAAAAGCTGACAGTGCGCCTTATACCCCGGTGCGCTTTATTACGATTCATTTTCATAAAGTTTCGGTCTCGCAACTTCGGTAAACAGCCGCCATCTTTTTTCCCGGTAGAACAGGAAGCGCTTCTTCTTCTACGCAAGCAACCGCCAAGGAAAGCACCCGCCCCCATAGAACAGGAAGCGCTTCACCCGCCCCCGGAAGAAGAAGAAAAAACGCGCGGCTATCACCGTACGTTTCATTTCCTGTTTACATCTGTAAAGACCACAAAATGGCTCCTACTAAGCGATCCGGTTCATAAAAAGACGCAATCTCTCCATCCGCACACGGATTACTACCGTATTTCACAGCTGATATTCCTGTGAACCGCACTGTGGAACGGGAGCACGTACGGTGAATATTCGCACCACAGGGAATGAGAAGTCATCCTTCACTGTGGTTCTAGCTTGCCATGCTAACTTCCACCCATGATGATATTCAAAAGGAAGACCTTGCCAAAAGAGACCTTTCCAGCCGGCGTCATCATAAAAGCTAACTCGAAGGGATGGATGGATGAAGAAAAGATGAGCGAGTGGTTAAGGGAAGTTTACGCGAAGAGGCCGGGTGGCTTTTTTCACACAGCTCCGAAGGCGAACACACCTTCACTAAGACGGGCAGATAGCGCCGGTCGACATACGCCAACATCTGCCAGTGGATCGTAAATGCCTGGGCAGATAGTTTCGGTCACAACTGTGGTCCGAGCTTTCCGGAAGGCAGGATTCACAGAACTGCTGCACAACAACAGCGACACTGAATCCGATGACTTCGACGAGGCGGAGCCGGCCATTTTTGGATCCCACGCTTGCGCAACTTTTCAATTCGGACACCGAAGACGAAGAATTCGAAGGATTTACGAATGAAGAATAACTTCAGAAGGTGAGCGCTATGTTTATTTTGTGTGTTGTGACATTAACGTTCGAGCAACATTATGTTGCTATTTATTGCTCTACACCATTTTGAATTTTACTATGTTTGTGATTGCACATTTGCGTACATTTTGGGACAGAGTTGTTAGAACGCTGGTTTTCAATATATTATTAAAGTTTGACTGAACTATCTGACTGTTTTTTTGACATTCACTTTAGCGCAGCATTTTTTTGACATTCACTTTAGCGCAGCGTAGGCGCGGCTTATAGTCCAGGGCGGCTTATTGGTGGACAAAATTATGAAATATGCAATTCATAGAAGGTGCGGCTAATAATCCGGTGCGCCTTATAGTGCGGAAAATACGGTAGTTCAAGACTTACGGTCATTAAAAAACATCACTGCACATCATAATGGCAGCTACTCTTTCCATGTAAAAAAAAAAATTTTTAATTATTTGGGAATGCCCGGCTGGCCAGATTGAAAAGCTTAACGGGCCGCATGTGGCTCTCGGGCCTTAATTTGCCCAGGTCTGCCGTAGAACCACAAGCTCGAAAACAGCGAGCAGAAATGCACAAAGAAAGGGTGACATTATGGTAATCTCAGATCCAAAGCCGTGGCAAATTGTTCTCCTGACTAGAAATTACTATTTTATTTTCAATCGCCATGAGACTACATCCGTGGAGCGAATGCCTGCTGGCTGGCTTTGCCTTTTGTAGCGAGGAGGAGCTTCACGTCCTTAAAAAATAACATCAAATGTAGACAGTTACACTAACTGCTTTAGTAAACTAGAAAAAAAAGCCTTCTGACGGATTGAAATAAAGTGTATATTTTATTATACCCTGTTCTGATTGATAGTCGCAATTAAAGAATGTTTAACGGGTTCAATATTAATTTTTTTTAATAAATAGAGAAGGTTAAAACATTGTCATGAAGCAATATGAAGACCATTAGCGTGTACAACAGGTAATGTACACAATATCAGAGGCATTTATTCGAATAGAAATATCATATTTAACAGTATCAAACATATTTGATAATCAAAGCATGATCGTAACAATCCACATTTTGTGTTTATGCGTACAACTGGTATTTAAACATGGTGTAGCTCCTCTGAATGAGAGTGCTCCAAGAGCAGAAATACAAACTCTGCATTCATACAAAATCTGGCAAGACATCAACACACTACAAGTAATGTTGTATTCTCTTTAAAAGCATGTTTATATCTGTTTTGTGTTAAGATGTTTAAAACAAAGCATAATCTAAAAAAAATATTTCATTGAAGCAAACTAATTGTCCAGTGCAAAAAGTCAGTGTTCAAAAACAAGAAAAAAAAAATACAAAAATGAGGGGTATTTTACTTGAACTAAGCAAAATAATCTGCCAATAGAACAAAAAAATTCGGCTTGTCAAGACTTTCAAAAACAAGTAAAATTAGCTAACCTCAATTAACCTAAAAATACCTTAAAATAAGTATATTCTCACTAATAACAAGTGCACTTTTCTTGGTAGAAAAAAAGAGACCTTTTTGCTCAATATGTTGAAAAATATTCTTAAATTAAGTAAATGCTAGTGCCATTATCTTGACATAATGTTATGCGCTAAATAAGAAATGATTACTTTAAAAAAGTAGTTTTATACTTGTGATCGAGTGTTGATGACACAGCTTTGCAACAGTTGATATTCTAGATTCAAGCATGTTTCACTCAATATAGCTCATAAACTCTCAGCAACAAGCTGTAATATCTTACTGAGATCATTTAGGACCAAAACCCTTAAAACAAGTAAAACACTAACATAAAATCTGCTTAGTGAGAATAATGATCTTATCAGACAGAAAATAAGCAAATATCACCCTTATTTGAAATATTTAACTTACTTAGATTTCAGTTTTTGCAGTGTGGTAATAAAAACTTAAAAAATATCTGTCTACAGCAGGGGTCGGCAACCCAAAATGTTGAAAGAGCCATATTGCACCAAAAATACAAAAACAAAAATGTCTGGAGCCGCAAAAAATTAAAAGCCATATTACATAGATAGTGTGTCATGAGATATAAATTGAATTAAGAGGACTTAAAGGAAACTAAATTAGCTCAAATATAGCTACAAATGAGGCATAATGATGCAATATGTACATATAGCTAGCCTAAATAGCATGTTAGCATCGATTAGCTTGCAGTCATGCAGTGACCAAATATGTCTGATTAGCACTCCACACAAGTCAATAACATCAACAAAACTCACCTTTGTGCATTCACGCACAACGTTAAAAGTTTGGTGGACAAAACGAGACAGAAAAAGGAGAGGCTTAAAACACGTCCTAGAAAGTCGGAGAAAGTTATACATGTAAACAAGCTACGGTGAGTTCAAAGACCGCCAAAATTAGTAGGACAAAACGGCGCTCGCCAAATACTCGAATCAGTGAAGCATGTTTAATAGAAACCGTGTGATTTATAACAATTAGGAAGGTTTGTGTCATGTTTGTCCTCATACAGAAACCATATTAAAACAAAAAATATATATTTTTCATACATTTCTGAAAAGGGTTCCAGAGAGCCACTAGGATGGTCTACAGCAGGGGTGCTCACACTTTTTCTGCAGGCGAGCTACTTTTCAATTGATCAAGTCGTAGGGATCTACCTCATTCATATATATAATTTATTTACTTATTTATGAAATATATGTTTTTGTTAATAAGTTAAAGGTGTTTAAAGATAATGCAAGCATGTTTAACACATATAGTTAATATTGTTAATAAATTAAAGGTGTTTAATGATAATGCAATCATGTTTAACACATATAGTTAATATTGTTAATAAATTAAAGGTGTTTAATGATAATGCAATCATGTTTAACACATATAGTTAATATTTTTAATAAATTAAAGGTGTTTAATGATAATACAAGACTGTTTAATACATATAGTTAATATTGTTAATAAATTCAAGGTGTTTAATGATAATACAAGTATGTTTAATACATATAGTTAATATTGTTAACAAGTTAAAGGTGTTTAAAGATGATGCAAGCATGTTTAATACATATAGTTAATATTGTTAACAAGTTAAAGGTGTTTAATGATAATACAAGCATGTTTAATACATATAGTTAATATTATTAATAAGTTAAAGGTGTTTAAAGATAATGCAAGCATGTTTAACACATATAGTTAATATTGTTAACAAGTTAAGGTGTTTAAAGATCATGCAAGCATGTTTAACACATATAGATTCCTTTCTTTCATGAAGACAAGAATATAAGTTGGTGTATTACCTGATTGTGATGACTTGCATTGATTGGAATCAGACAGTGGTGCTAAAAACGTCCGCATTTTCGAATGGAGGAGAAAAAAGTCCTCCTTTCTGTCCAATACCACATGAAAGTGGTTGGTTTTTGGCATCTTATTTGTCCAGCTTCCGTACTCCTTTGTATACACTTTACAAGAAATACATTGTCGGCAAACTCCGTAGCTTGCTAGCTTGTGCATGCCAGCTTTCTGAGACTCGTTTTGTTAGCGCAACTGTGCAACTGTGCAGTCGGTCTTTGGAGTTTTGACGACAGGTACGGCGCCAGAGTCTGTTGAAATAAAGTGTTTCTCGCCTTCCAGTCGGTAATTTTAATGAGCTGGCAGCAGCCAGCGTCATCTCAGAAGACCCTCAGGTGCCGTGAATGTCAATCAAGTGACGAAACTGACGTCACAGTGAATATTTATGATCGCTCATTTTTAGGACTATTTTTTTAATGCCTGGCTGGTGATCGACTGACACACCCTCCGAGATCGACCGGTAGCTCGCGATCAACGTAATGAGCACTTCTGGTCTACAGTATATTTATTAATGACCAAAATTATATTTATCTGCGATTAATTTTTTACCTAACTTTGGACAACTGCGATTAATCGCCATAAATATTTTAATTGTTTGACAGCCCTAATTTCCAGGCAATATAAACCAGGCATATTTGAGGGAATACAACTGTGTACTCTTTGGAACTTAGCATCAACAAGAATGAAGATCCCTTATTTTGTCTTTGAACTTCAAGGTAAATGCAGCCATGGAGGTCCTCTAGACTTGACAAGCACACAGGAACCCGTGGGGGGCATCAACAAGAACACCTTTGACTCCGACCATGGCTTTCTTCACCAAGAAGCAGCTGATTTGGCTCTGAGAGCTAGTTTGGATCTCCTGGAGAACATCAGAATAGGTGTAGGAGACCAGGACTTTCTACGGTGAGAGACCTTAAAAGCTGTTCAAATGGCCACCATAGGGTTGTCCCTATACCAAAAAATGGCATTATTGGCTCTATTTTAACAAAAAAATTCACGGTACATTAAACATATGTTTCTTATTGCAATCGAAGAACAATTTTTTCCAAAAAATAAAATAGTGAACATACTACAAAACTTGTCATTTAGTAGTAAGTAAGCAAACAAAGGCTCCTAATTAGTCTGCTGACGTATGCAGTAACATATTGTGTCATTTATCTACCTATTATTTTGTCAAAATTATGAGGGACAAGCGGTAGAAAATGGATTATTAATGCACTTGTTCATCTACTGTTAATAACTGGTTATTTTCCGCAGGGGCGCCGCTCGGGATTTTGGGCCCCATGAAAAGAATCTTTACAGGGCCCCCAACACTGTGTCATTATTTTTTCTGTATTATAATTTCATCATTAGGGGCCTCTCTGGGCCCCCCTCCATCAAGGGCCCCTAGAATCCGTCTCCTTTACCCCCCCTTTTCGGCGCCCCTGATTTTTTCTATCGACACTTTTGTTAAAAAGTAAAAAAAAAAACGTAATCATCTGTTTGGATGCTTTACATTAGTTTTGGACGATACCACAAATTTGGGTATCAATCCGATACCAAGTCGTTACAGGATCATACAATGGTCATAATGTAAGTCCTCGTGAGTTAATAATATAAA
This sequence comes from Nerophis lumbriciformis, assembly GCF_033978685.3. Taxonomy (NCBI): domain Eukaryota; kingdom Metazoa; phylum Chordata; class Actinopteri; order Syngnathiformes; family Syngnathidae; genus Nerophis; species Nerophis lumbriciformis. The sequence goes on from NC_084574.2 coordinate 11,932,670, forward strand.
TGTTTTAAAAAAGGAACAAAAAAATATTTTGTGATGATAAAAATATAGATGCAATCATAGTAGTATCGACTAGATAAGCTCTTGTACTTGGTATCATTACAGTGGATGTGTGGTGTAGATCCACTCATTGCATTTGTTTACATTGAGGAGCGCTAAGCTTGTTGGCAGTGAGCTTTTGTATCCTCCTGAGGTGTGTAGTGAAGCATGTTTAGCTATTCCTCGTCCTGCAGTGATAATGGTACTTGTAAGAAACGTACTTTATTTGTCGCCATGGAGGCGAGGATTAGTGATTTAGAAGTATTTGATGGATGTTAGCCGTAGCTAGCTAGCCATGTCTTAAAGCACCTCTTCCTGAGGGCGTTTCAGTGTTATAACTTCACCTTTATTGTAAGTTTTTATGCCAAAATGCATCCGTTATCCGTTTTCTGTCTACACACTGTGTCTGCCTGTAAGTACTCTGTGTGTGTGCGCTGCCGAACATGCTCCTCTGCTCGTAAAACCAGCAATGTCACGACGTGACAACCGAGCGCCGTCATACCCGTTAAAAAAATAAATAAATGTTAAGCGCTATTTTTTTTAGAGGCAGTATAGTACCGTTTACGAATATTAAGTTCCACTGTTTAGTATCGGTATACCGTACAACCTTAGGCCTCCGATTGACATAAGATAATAGACCATGAAGGCATAATAAATATGGGTTGTCTCTCTTGCATTCCTGCAGGTTGGTAGGCGTTTTTTCCGCCCCTGTGCTATGTTTTGTCATCGACACAACAGGCAGTATGGGTCCGGAAATTGATGAAGTAAGGAGAGTTTCCGCTGAAATCATCACAAGTCGGTTGGGAACTGGTCTGGAACCTCCATTCTACATATTGGTTCCTTTCAATGATCCAGGTACACTATTTTGGCTTGAATAGCAAATTCTTATTTTCGTCACACTGATTTGGTCCAGATATATACCAATGACGGTGGGAAATGTAGTCTTCCTCTCCTTACATTAAATAACCACAATATACACACTATAACAGGGTTGTCACATTACCAGAATTTCATTAGTCGATGCTGATTACATAGAATTTCCACAATTTCTTGATACCAAATTCGATACCATGGTAGAAGTTAAAAAAACGAAACCTATGTACTTTTAAAAATGTGTTCCCGCATGTATTTAAGATCACTGTGCTTCAAAATATTTCTGCTCATAATTTAAATTGCAGTACCAGCGTCCAGGAAAGTCCAGTTAATAGGATCTAGTTAACCAATAATCAACCCAATGGGCTACAATGACAAACCTTGGAGGGGACCGCAGATGTTATATATATATATATATATATATATATAAATTTATGTATATATATATATATATATATATATATATATATATATATATATATATATATATATATATATATATATATATATATATATATATATATATATATATATATAACATCTGCGGTCCCCTCCAAGGTTTGTCATTGTAGCCCATTGGGTTGATTATATATATATATATATATATATATAGTATAGATCAGTGATTTTCAACCTTTTTTGAGCCAAGGCACATTTTTTGTGTTGAAAAAATCCTGAGGCACACCACCAGCAGAAATCATTAAACAACGAAACTCAGTTGACAGAAAAAAGTCGTTGTCGCAATTGTTGGATATGAATTTAAGCCATAACCAAGCATGCATCACTATAGCTCTTGTCTCAAAGTAGGTGTACTGTCACCACCTGTCACATCACCCCCTGACTTATTTGGATTTTTTTTGCTGTTTTCATGTGTGTAGTGTTTTATTTCTTGTCTTGCGCTCCAATTTTGGTGGCTTTTTCTCTTTTTTTGGTATTTTCCTGTAGCAGTTTCATGTCTTCCTATGAGCGATATTTCCCGCATCTATTTTGTTTTGCAATCAAGGATATTTCAGTTGTTTTAATCCTTCTTTGCGGGGACATTGTTGATTGTCATGTCATGTTCGGATGTACATTGCGGACGCCATCATTGCTCCACAGTAAGTCTTTGCTGTCGTCCAGCATTCTGTTTTTGTTTACTTTGTAGCCAGTTCAGTTTTAGTCTCGTTCTGCATAGCCTTCCCTAAGTTTCAATGCCCTTTTTTTTTAGCAGCATTCACCTTTTGTTTATTTTTGGTTTAAGCATTGAAACCTTTTTACCTGCACACTGCCTCCCGCTGTTTCCGACATCTACAAAGCAATTAGCTACCTGCTGCCACCTACTGATATGAACGAGTATTACAGGGTTACTCTGCCAAGCTCTAGACAGCACCGACACTCAACAACAACACATCATTTGCAAACTATAATTATTGGTTTGCAAAAAAATTTTTTTTACCCCAAATAGGTGACATTAGATAATCTCCCATGGCACACCAGACTGTATCTCACGGCACACTAGTGTGCCGCGGCACAGTGGTTGAAAATCACTGGTATAGATAGATAGATAATAGGTAACAGATTACTAGTAACAGCAAATAAATCAAATTATTGTATTTTTATTTATTTATCTATTACAGCTGTGCAGAATTGTGGAGAACAGTCTACTTTCTTACTTTGGCTTTTAAATTCCCTAAGGAACATAGGCCATTGATGAAACTGATGTAATAAATCCTACATTGGAATTTCCATAAAAAAACAGCAAACCAAAAACTAGATGGGGGGTGTTTTTGTTCATCCTACAATGATTTACAGTTTAATACAAAATTATATAAGAAGTTTAGAAATAAATTGTCATGATCGGTCATGACAAGTTAGACCTGGGTTTTTTGGTAATTAGTTCCTGCTGTTATTTTTCATTGGACTTCCTCTTTGTTCACGGTTAACAGTGGACCTATTTTTCTTCCACGCTGGTGCCCCCTTATTTTTGTATTATTGAAATATTTTTACCTGCATACTGCCCCTAATCTCTGCATCCTGTGGTCACGCCAACAGCGCCAAGCTCACAGAAATGATCATTCCAATTGGTGTCTAATGCATAACAATATAGTGCAGTGTAGTATTTTATGTAACACAACTTACACGAGGTATTGAGGTATAACATGTTTTAAACTTGTTCATCATTACTTGGAACTTAGTGTGTTTCTTTTTGCAGAAATTGGACCTGTGCTACAGTCGTCCGATTCAGCCCCTTTTATACAACGTATCAATGCGCTGACTGCCAATGGAGGAGGTACTACGCCGGAGTTAAGCTTGTCTGGATTGCAGGTGTGTGCAGCACAATCAACCTTCTCATAATTTCACTATTTTATTTTTCCAAAAGTGGACACTACAATGAATAATAAATACAATTAAAAAGTATTTTTATATTAATTTTTTTATTTGTTTTTTAAACATATTTAGAAACTCAATTAAACCATTTATAAAACAACCAACCGAAAGCAAAAGTACAGGAGGCAATTATTTTAAATTTCTTATTAATAATGTCCAATGCAGAGGGTACCTTTCACAATTGAATCTATACGGTACCAGTTCCCAATACCTGGGAATCAATACCGTTTTTTCAATACCTCTGTGTGTGTGCATTATTACACATGTTAATTTGTAAAAATCTAAAATAAACACAAATTTTGTTATCCAACACGTGAAAGTGAGCTGATAACGGTAACTGTGCTGTCCGTGTCTTTCACTTTTGAGTCTCATTTGCAAGTATTCTACAGTAGACTTTGCATGGAATTGCAATTCCAAGAAGTTAAATGGTGTTTTTTAACCATAGGGCCCATTTTGGTGCCATGAGCGCCCTAGAAGTCCGCCAAAAACATCTGTTTGACAGCTGTGGCCTGTATGGGAACCAGCGTTACTCGGTTGTCCTACACGTAATACACTTTCCACTGCTTGTGACAATATTAACAATATCACACAAACAGAAAAAGTAATCACGTAAGTAAGCCTGATAGAAAATACTCGACTCCACTTTTCAAAATGTGCTAGCACGATGCTAATTAACTCATGTTTGCACGAGACATTCTACAGATTAGCATGAGCGATTTTACATGGCAATTTCAACACCTCCAAATGTGGTAATGGAAAATACAACTAAGATGCGTTTTACAATCAAACAGCTGGTATTTATTAATACCGTATTTTTCGGAGTATAAGCCGCACCGGAGTATAAGTCGCACCTGCCGAAAATGCATAATAAGGAAGGAAAAAAACATATATAAGTCGCACTGGAGTATAAGTCGCATTTTTGGGGGAAATTTATTTGATAAAACCCAACACCAAGAATAGACATTTGAAAGGCAATTTAAAATAAATAAAGAATAGTGAACAACAGGCTGAATAAGTGTACGTTATATGAGGCATAAATAGCCAACTGAGAACGTGCCTGGTATGTTAACGTAACATATTATGGTAAGAGTCATTCAAATAACTATAACATATAGAACATGCTATACGTTTACCAAACAATCTGTCACTCCTAATCGCTAAATCCCATGAAATCTTATACGTCTAGTCTCTTACGTGAATGAGCTAAATAATATTATTTGATATTTTACGGTTATGTGTTAATCATTTCACACATAAGTCGCTCCTGAGTATAAGTCGCACCCCCGGCCAAACTATGAAAAAAACTGCGACTTATAGTCCGAAAAATACGGTAAGTACAATACTTACAGTAGAAACACTTTGTAGGACGCAACAATAGACTCGATTCAGCTTAATGGCAAAGACTACTCCCTGGCTAGGCAACACACAATAGCCTGTTCACTACTGCCATCTAACGTCTTGGAATAATAAAATAATAATTAGAAATAAGACAGCACAATCATCATTATCAGCTCACTGTTAATGTTAAATAACACAATGAAATATTATTAACATGTTTAGTTTCTTGCCTTTTAAACATTGGCATGTCTTGTTTTGTGGCTCGCAGCTTGCCCTAACTGCGGCTCCGCCCTTTTCTGAGATCTTTCTCTTCACTGATGCTCCAGCAAGAGACACTGAATTGAGACCCACCATCCTTGCCCTTATAGCCAACACAAGGTCAAGGGTGAGTTGATTTTTTTTGTACTCTTCTCGCTTCTTGTTCTTGCTTCTTTAGTAAGATGTATCCCAGCTCCCCCAGCAAAGTTTGAAGGATTTTCGGATTTCGGACTAAGAAGTGTTGGAATGAACATGCGTGTGGGCCCAATTGTCTTGGGTGTGATGATGTCATGTTTTTTCATAGACTGAGGCCGATCTGCAAAAGTTCGACTCCAGGTGTCGTTGAGAAGGGAGGGAGGTCAAAAGCGTCCATCATTGATGTGTTTTCGGGGGTGTTTTTCAGAACAGCCTGGTCCTGTTTTCACAGCGTCAAGGCCATTCGAGGGAGTCAAATCGTAGATTAGGATGTTTGTTTTCCGCGAGCAGACAAAACAATGACTTGTCTGTTCTATTCGTCCATGCTGGGTGCTCTCAAATTCAATTCAATTTTCCTTTTCAGCAAGCTTCTCCATGATGTGATCCATCTCGCGATTCAGTTCAGAAATTGCCACAGTCTGTGTTCCCACAGCCCTGCCCAAACCATCCATTGCGACGCACAGCCTTTGGGATCCTTCGTTTTACGAATTTGACCATACACCAGAGCAATGCCCAGCCCAATCAGCAGGTGCCCCGCGATCACGGTTCCAAATAGGTAGATGTCTTCCATGTCCTTGATGGAAAGAACTGAGAGGCACATGATTCTCCATTTATCGCAGGAATCTCTCACGTACCCCGCAGCAATGGTTCCGTCAGGGCAGCCAGGCTCCCCCGAACCTCTTTTCCTCGTCGAAAAGATTTTGTCAATTGCGTTGAGAGTCCAGGTGATTATTTCCATGTCTGATGTTTAGATTTGAGGACAGCGCAAAGAAAGAGGCTTCAAAAAAGTTCAGACAAGACAAAAACAAAGAGAGCAAGCTGGGAGTAGAGGGAGCGGAAAAAAATGCGACCGCCCTCACCAGAGGCAAAACAGAAAAAAAAAAAAAATGAAATGAATGTGTGCCTAATGTTATGACCGGGTGAATCTATATAATGTTACCGAAATTAATTTTCGACAGTGTTTCGAAAAAATAGCATTGAGATTGGTTTTCAAGCTACACAGTGTACATTTTCAAAAATATAAATTAGGATATATTTGGAGAGGGTGCTGCGCGTTTTATTTTCAATAACAATTTTAGTACACTTCGTCAAATGGATTAGATGGGGACAATTTTGGTCAAGTGTTTCTAACAGGACTCTGATGCGGTGGTGGCTTCCGGTGAAAGCTGGGTGGTGCATAATGACGTGATGACAAAACAGTCAATGACGGCCATGATGACGTTTTAGAAAGTCAATGAAAAGCAACACATTTTTAGGGACCGTGGACAAAGTTCTGTCATATTTTTTGTCGCGGGAAACACCGTGTGTGCATGTTTGCTACACCTGTGGTGAGACTGGCATTGCAAATAATGCGTGTGTGTGTGTGTAATTTGTGTTGCGTCAGACCAGTGGTTCCTCCCAGGGAATCTAAGTTACTGGTCAATCCCAAGTTTTTTTGATGACATATATGCTGAGTAAGAAGTACCATTAAGACAGAATTGGAATATTATCAAGTTTTACTAAAGCTTTAGGAGGTCAACTTAACCAATACATTCATATCAGTTACTCTAGTTAATCTGACATTCAAACGGAAAAGCCCACTCCTTGCACACAAAGAAAGCCCCCATCTCCCCCCTCGCAACACTGATAAGGAGAGAGGTGGGGGTTGTCTTCACATTCCAAGGGTGAAGACACTAACCAGGCATCTGAAATGTCGAAAGAAACTGGTAGAAAATACAAAGGAAAAGTACTAGATACTCTAAACATGGCTATGCAAAAAGAAAGAACTCTTAAACATATGTGCATCCTCCACATTTGGCAGCATCCTTTTTGGTGGTGGTTGCATGTAAATTTGCATTTGTCAAAATCACTTGTTTGCTCAGTCGGAATAAACACCTTCTTGACGCTCCCTAGAACATGCAGGCTACATCGACATTTGCAAAGTGGAGCAACATGTTTCACTGCAGGTTAATTGGTTGTGTTTTGGACTCATGTTTTTTTATTTTTTTTTATCTGTGTGTGTTGGTTTCTATCCTGTGCTCCTATTTTGTTTATTCACTTCCTTTTACCGTGCACAGGCCTCCACACCTGCTTCCTGATTGGTGACCGGGGCACACCTGCACTAGTCTCCCTGTCAGCGTCGGTTCATTTTCATTTGCACTTCCTTGTTACGTAATGTGCTGCTTTGCCGTTTGATCATTTACAAGAGAAGTTCCGTGTCGTGCGCAATCACGTTTGCACTCGCCTTCTTTTGTTTTTTGCATTCCTATTTGCTTGTCCCCCACTCCCTCGTGAGTGTTTTATTTTGTCAACTATTCCCGTTAATTCCCATGGAAAAGTTTCCAACTTTGATTATTCCCGGAATTTTGCAACCCTACTCGTTACTAGTAAAAGTAAAGGTAACGCCGTCATCATTTCACGCCGTTGTTCAGAAATCTGCATTTCCTTCACACTGTATTTGCAGCATGCATATCAAATGGTGTTGGAGGTTTTTCAATTGTTTATAGAGGGCTTTAAAGGCGTAATAGATTGTATCTTACCTGCATGTTTAGCTGCCTTTTACCAGTAGGTATACACTATTTAGGACAAACAGAATGGTAAGACGTATGTTCTTGTCTCACATGAGGATTGCGGGTGAAGGGTAAAATCCCGAAAAAGGGAAGCTCCCCTTTAAAAAAGTTAAAATAATATCTTGAACCCTTTACGTACAGCATTCTATAGAATCGTGATGAAACAGTGTCTACTTAGGTTTTAATTGAGTTTTCTCATTTTTAGGTGACGTTCATGCTAACGGACGTCCTTGATGGAAGGAGAAAAAGAGACCTTCAAGGTGTGGCACCCAGGGTTGTGACTCAAACGCAGGCTGAGTTGTACCGGGAAATTGCCTCGGCCTCTGGAGGTCTGACCATCGAAGTCCCTAACTCAAATCTCTCAATGGTTACGATTTTTATCGAGGATTCCATAGCCATCGCCGTGGTAAGATAAGGAGGGAGGGGAAAAGACGTGAATAAAGTTTGGGACGTGGATTAATTCATGCCAGTGTCTTTCAGGTGACTGTTTTTCAAGAAGTGAAGAATCCTGGAGCGGCCTGTAATTTCTCATTTTTAATCGACGACACACTAAGAAACATAACTATCCTCCTCACAGGAACGCCATCTCTCACCTTTACCCTCCGCAGCCCCAGCGGTAAATGTCCTTTTACTCAGCATCAGCCATGAAGGCACCGACTGTTTGTGCCGATCCGACCTTCCTCTCGTTCCCTCCCAGGTGCAACTCAGACCTCCAGCGAGGTCAGTGAACCTCTGGCATCTTTCAGCTTGGCAAGTAACCTCAGACGACTGAGGCTCAACAGCGACAGTGAGACCGGACTGTGGGAAATCAGTGTGAACTCCACCGATCCCTACTCTGTAAAAGTCATAGGTCAGTGGTAGAACCCAAAAGTGGCGTTTACGTTTTCTTAAAGGTTAATATTTGTTTTCCCGATGCTGGCATCAGGTCAAAGTTCATTGGACTTCATCTACAACCTCGTGGAAGTCCAGGATGGAGCCTCCACGGACTTCTTTCGGCAAGAAGGCCGACCGATTTCAGGTCAAACATTTCTTTCAGTTCAGCAGTCATCCAATCCTTGTTAACAGCCGTATGTGAAAATGACATTTTGCAAACTTTCAGGCGGTAACGCCAGCCTCTTGGTCACACTGACAAGAAGTGACGGTGTAAGTGTCACACAGGTCGCACTGTTAGACACCTTGAACGGAACAGAGGTCAACGGGACATTGCAGGCAAGTTGTTGAATATTCTTTTCATTCGCTTTGCTCAGGACAACTCTTCTTTATACATACGGGGACAGCGATCCGTGGAGGCCCTCGGCTTTGCAAATGAATGTCAATTAATGAATGACATGGTGCTTCATACACTATATTGCCAAAGGTATTTGGCCACCCATCCAAATGATCAGAATCAGGTGTCCTAATCACTTGGCCCGGACACAAGTGTGTAAAATCAAGCACTTAGGCATGAAGACTGTTTCTACAAAGATTTGTGAAAGAATGGGCCGCTCTCAGGCAACGTTCCCTCAAAGGTGCACGCCTGTGCAATTGCGCACTGCTCAAGCGTCCTCTGCGCACGGCAAATCTATGCCACGCACAAAATCAAATAAAAAAAATAAGCGCATAACAATTTTCGACACGACACGGACACGACAGAGAAAACAGTTTTCGTCATCATTGTTCAAATATTGCAACGTCTGTCGAGACGCTTTGAGGACATGAATTCCATCGATCACTTTACTGAGCAAAACTATTTATTGTCGGCCATGAACACATCACCAAAACATTAGTAAAAAAAATTATATCTAGCAAAAGTGGTCATTTTCTGCAGTACAAACCAGACCAAAAGCAACTTTGTTATATCAACAGCAGCCGCTCGCTCTTTCTCACTTGCGCCAACACATGCACATACGGCACTTAGCCAGTGATGCGTTTACAACCACACAAAAAGTGGGACAACTCCAACACCACACATAAAGTGTAATTCCAGGTCGTTACACTATGATTTACCAATCAAATGTGTGCTTATTCTAGTGTCATTTATTAGGAATCTTAATTTATACATATTAATCATGAAATGCTGTTAGTATATTAAATAAATACTAATAAAAAAATATATTTTTTTACAAACAGGAAGTTGCAGGAATGTACACATGATCCCCTGCTTACATCTCATTGTGCAACATGTGAATGTTTTAATAAGAACTAAATGCAATGTCTGAAAGGGGTACAAACTATTTCCAAAGCAGGACCTCCACCCAGACAAACAATACAAGTACACAGTTCATGAAAAAAAAACTATATTTTTTGTTATTGTCATTGGGCCTAAACACTTAAAATAACCTCATGGAAATGACTGCTGTCATTTAATTATAATAATAATAAGAGAATGTTGTATGTCTATCTGTCTTGGCCCTGCGATGAGGTGGGGACTTGTCCAGGGTGTACCCTGCCTTCCGCCCGAATGCAGCTGAGATAGGCTCCAGCACCCCCCGCGACCCCGAAAGGGACAAGCGGTAGAAAATGGATGGATGGATGGATGGAGATTAAACTTGTTATTTAGTCAGGTTTGGGACAGGTGTGCTGCTGGTGTAGCCACAGTGTGCACGTCTGATGTTGCTCACATGGGCTCCACTGAATGCTCAGGGAGTTTTTGCGTTTGCTCACACACCTGAAACATTAGAGGGAACATTGCTCTCAGGAGCTCAGTCATAGAATGTCACCTGTGCAACAAATCCAGTCGTGAAATTTCTGATGGACGAGTCCGGGTTTGGAGGTTGCCAGGCGAACGGTACATTTCGGACTGCATTGTGCCGAGTGTGAAATTTGGTGGAGGAGGAATTAGGGTGTGGGGTTGTTTTTCCCAGGAGTTGGGCTTGGCTACCAGGATACCAAAACATTTTGGACAATTCCATGCTCCCAACCTTGGGGGAACAGTTTGGAGCGGGGCCCCTTCCTCTTCCAGCATGACTGTGCACCAGTGCACAAAGCAAGGTCCATAAAGACATGGATGACAGAGTCTGGTATGAATGAACTTGACTGGGCCGCACAGGGTCCTGACCTGAACCCGATAGAACACCTTTGGGATGAATTAGAATGAAGAAAGAGGTTCCGCAGCCTCCGAAGCAGAACCTCCAGGTTCTGTACAACTTCTTCCCTCAGGCCGTAAGACTCTTGAACGCATCATAATTATCCCCTCAACTACCCCCAAAATGGATTAAAAAAGACAATATAACATACATCCATAAACGTGGATGCATATGAAAAAGTGCAATATATTTATATGTACAGTAACCTATTTATTTATTTATATATGCACTGTAAAGTTCAAATTGGAATGACAATAAAAAGTAAGTCTAAGTCTAAGTCCAAGTCTAATTAGGACGGAGACTGAGAGCCAGGCCATTGGTGTGTGACCTCACCAATGCGCTTTTGGAAGAATGGTGGAAAATTCCTATAAACACACTCCGCAACCTTGTGGACAGCCTTCCCAGAAGACTTGAAGCTGTAATAGCTGCAAAAGGTGGACCGACATCATGTTGAACCCTATGGGTTAGGAATGGGATGGCACTTCAAGTTCATATGTGAGTCAAGGCAATTGGCCAAATACTTTTGGCAATATAGTGTATGAACATCTGTCCTTGATATGATGGAAAAGGTTCCCCCAACAATGTCACTGACTAATATAAAAACCAAAACAGCATCAGTGCATTGAACAGCTCTTTGGATCGTGGATCGATTGTTACCGGGCCGCACAAGAAATCAAAAATGAGGACCACTGCCCTAGGGCACTTGTTTTTGTGTCAGGCAGACATCTTCTTTGACTAAACCTTGTATTTTACCCCACAGCCAGTAACAGATTCAACCTACGTGGTGACGTTCAGTAACGTTACAGGAGGTACTTATGTGGTTCTACTGAGAGGAGAAGCAAGCAACTCAACGTCAAGGATGACGGCAGGCAGCTTCCAGAGACAGGGCTCCACTCAGATCACAACTTCCAACATTGTTGTCAATGTAAGACACTGTTTTATATATACAGGGCATCCGGAAAGTATTCACAGCGCTGTACTTTTTCCACACTTCATGGTAAAGCCATTCATCTTAGTCAAGTCAGGGAGGTGACCAAGAACCTGATGGTCACTGTATCAGAGCTACAGCATTCCTCTGTGGAGAGAAAATAATCTTCCAGAAGGACCAATCAGACCTGTATGGTATAGTTGCCAGACAGAAGCCATTTCTTAGTCAAAAAAAAAGTTTGCCAAAATGCACCTGAACGACTCTCAGACCACGAAAAACAAAATTCTCTGGTCTGATGAGACAAAGATTGAACTCTATGGGGTGAATGCCAGGTGTCATGTTTGGAGGAAACCAGGCACCGCCATACTTGCCAACCCTCCCGAATTTCAGTGCCCCTCCCGAAAATCTCTTGGGGCAACCATTCTCCCGAATTTCTCCCGATTTTCACCCGGACAACAATATTAAGGGCGTGCCGTGATGGCACTGCCTTTAGCGTCCTCTAAAACCCGTCGACGCATCCGCTTTTTCATCATTCAATCAGTGTCACATGTTGTATGCGGCTTCTGCATACACACGAAAGTGACTGCAAGACATACTTGATCAACAGCCATACAGGTCACACTGAGGATGGCCGTATAAACAACTTTAACACTGTTACAAATATGCGCCACACTGTGAACCCACACCAAACATGTCATGTCTGTGTAATCATGTTTTGTTTTAAGTCATGTTTTGTTTAGTTATTGGACTCTTTAGTTTCTGGCTTTTCACTCCCTTGTCTTGTTTCCATGATTACCCATTAGTTTTCACCTGTTCCACGTTTGGACTCATTGTACACTCTTGTTTGTCACCATAGCAACCCATTAGTTTTCACCTGTCACGTCACGCACCTGTTTCACGTTTTGAGTCACGCACCTGTTTTTGTTAATCATGTCTGTAGTATTTAAGTTCAGTGTTTTCAGTTTGTCTTTCTGGTGACATCCCCGCATTTATGCTTCTGCACACTCTCCACACCCTTATGATCCTTGCTGCTCTTTTTTCATGCCGGTTCCATGCCAAGTAAGTTTTTGTTTATTAAGCCACAGTTAGTGTTTTTTTGTTGTTCATAGTTTCTGCCTTTGTGCAAGTATTTGTTTTCATAGCCAAGTCGTTTCTCCGCCACTGTGCGCGCTTTTCATTTGTACTTGTTTTTGTAGTTATAGTGTTTAAATAAATCATGTATTCCCCTTCACGCCACGTATGGTCCAAATATTTTGCACCTCGGGAGAACAAACCACGCCATAGTCCTTGTTGTGACAAAACAAGAATGACAAACACATTTCGGGAGAACATCCGCACCGTAACACAACATAAACACAACAGAACAAATACCCAGAATCCCTTGCATCCCTAACTCTTCCGGGCTACAATATACACCCTCGCTACCACCAAACCCCCCCACCCCCACCCCAATCTCCCGAATCCAAAGCTCTCAAGGTTGGCAAGTATGGGCAACGCTCATCACCAGGCCAATATCACCCCTACAGTGAAGCATGGTGGTGGTAGCATCATGGTGTGGGGATGGATTTCAGTTGCAAGAAATGGGGTAACGAGTCAGCATAGATTCAAGCTGCTTGAGAAAATGCTGTAAAGAGAAATGGGGCTAAACTGCCCAAAGATAGGTGTGCCAAGCTTGTGGCATCGTATTGAAAAAGACTTGAGGCTGTAATTGCTGCCAAAGGTGTATCAACAAAGTATTGCGCAAAGACTGTGACTACTTATGTACATGTGATTTAGTAGGACATTTTATCCTTCTACTATCTCCAGCACGCTCTGCCCAAAGATTGCACTCTTCCTTAATGCTGTCCAGATGACTCAACAGAAGGATGTTGTTCTGGCCCAAGGACTTCAAAGCGAAGAGAACCAAGGATCTGCCCAATTTCCAGACAAACTCTTTTTGAAGTATTTTACGACCTCTTCTTTTGAACTGAACCAAAGGCAACGCTGTTTACGACCCACTTCCCTCTGGAAGCAGCTGTAGTCAGGTGGGGGGAGAAAGTCAAATAAATAAGGAAGAGTGCAATCTTTGGGCAGAGCGTGCTGGAGATAGTAGAAGGATACAATGTCTGGGCGACTCTCCTCAATATATTGAGTCCAAATTGAATTCTGTCTCTGTTTAATTCTTTGCCTCTGGTCTTGTTTAATAAATGTCATCAGTGTTTGAACCTGACAGACTATAAAAATGGGACCCGTTACCTCCCTGCTTGGCACTCAGCATCAAGGGTTGGAATTGGGGGTTGAATCACCAAAAATGATTTAGGTTCAAGGGTTTTATTCGTCACATGCAGAGTACACCACAGTGAAATGCTTTTTTCCATTCTCTTCAGATATTGCGTACAGCGGGATCCAAACACTAGTTGCTGAATCTAATACACTAAATACAAAAAATACAACAATTTGAATAGCTTTGATGTACATTAATTACAAGACAATAAGTTGCACAATAAGTCCCAGTAGTTATGGTAGAAGTATCAGTACAAGTAAAAGTATAGTAGTCACATACAGTACCAGTGCAAAATCAAATAGTATAACAGTATATACAATATACACAGTATATACAGTATAGGAAGTAATAAATATTAAGGTGTCTACAGTTCTTTTGGCAGTTGAGTAGTGACAGTAGTATGAACAAAGGTAATGGAACAGTATGACTTCTTTATACTCTTGTTTTTACATTATTTACAGTCAGTGAATGAAGAGTATTGTAGTCCAGTAATTACAGTGGTAAGTAAAGTGATTCTTGTGCGTGCTGTTTTGTGCAATTGTCATTTAGTCGTAAACAGCGTTGCCTTTGGTTACCGAATAGTTCAAAAGAAGAGGTCGTAAAATATTTCAAAAAGAGTTCGTCTGGAAATTGGGCAGATCCTTGGTTCTCTCCGCTTTGAAGTCCTTGGGACAGAACAACATCCTTCTGTTGATTACCATACATGAGAGAACACAGGAACACCATCTTGCTCCCCCCCCCTCCCTCCGCCCTACACAGTGGAGTTTTACGAGCCTTACTCTTGGTAGGTTTCAAAAGACAGCCTTTTGTCTTCTTGTCAGGAACACAATGTAATGCAAAGTTTTTGTGATAATTTAGAAACAATTATTCTAACATAGTCTTTGGTATGATTCGGCCTGGGTTTGAACTCACGACCTACCAATCTCAGGGCGGACACTCTAACTCAGGGGTGTCAAACTCAAATACAGAGTGGGCCAAAATTTAAAACTGAACGAAGCCGCAGGCCAAGGTTGAACAAATTAACCTTTTAATAGGGACCCAAACAAGTTTTGCATTGAATATTGAACAAGCAAGGCTTATATAACTTTATAGTGACATGCAAAATCAGGTTTCAAATAATAATAATAATAATTAAAAAATATCAATTGCATATCAAATACAATTTAAATAAACATGTAATGCCTCTTTTCTATTTGCAGCCTTCTGAGGTAAATATCAACATTAACTTTTTCCACAGGCTAATAAAATAGAAAATAAAATAACAATGAATAAACCAACCATTCAGGATTTTAAACTGCTCAGTTTGCAACACACTGATCTAATCTGATGTGCTCAAGCCAGATACCTGCCATCTTTTCTTGGATGCTAGTTCATTAATGTCGGGGCTCAGGCTTTGAGCTGAGGCAACCTTCATTATCGAACGAAGGTGTTCATCAGTCATTATACCTCGTAGTCCACCCGGGCGTGCTTTAAAGACACTGCGTTTCTCGTCCTCTACGAGCTGTCATCACGCCTGCTTTTCATCCATTCCAACATTGTGCCGGCCTGATCACAGAATATGTGTGACTTCAGCACGCACTCACACGTAAATGCAATGCATACTTGGCCAACAGCGATACAGTTTACACTGACGGTGCCAGTATAAATAACTTTAACACTGTTACAAATATACGCCACACTGTGAATCCACACCAAACAAGAATGACAAACACATTTCGAGAGAACGTCCGCACCGTAACACAACATAAACACAACAAAACAAATACCCAGAATCCCATGCAGCCCTAACTCTTCCGGGCTGCAATATACACCCCCGCTACCACCGTACCCCCCCTCCCTTCTAGGTATTTGTTACGGTGCGGATGTTCTCCTGAAATGTGTTTGTCATTCTTGTTTGGTGTGGGTTCACAGTGTGGCGCATATTTCTAACAGTGTTAATGTTATTTATACGGGCACCGTCAGTGTAATCTGTATCGCTGTTGGCCAAGTATGATTTGCATTCACGTGTTGAAGCCGCACATATTATATGACTAGGCCATCATACGCTGGACTGGGTGAAAAGCGGACGTGACGATTTTTGGTAGGGGCACTGAAATTTGAGAGTCTCCCGGGAGGGTTGGCAAAGTATGAGAATTAGCGGTGAATGCGGTGTTACTGCGGCACCGCTGCTGAATATAATCGGCGGGCCAGCTCTAGTGTTAATTTGATATCGCCTCAAGGGCCAAGTGAAATTACACGGCGGGCCAAATTTTGAGTTTGACACCCATGCTCTAACCACTAGGCCACTGAGTAGGTTAACATAAAATGTGGGAAAAAATGAAGGACCGTGAATACTTACCGGATACACTGTACACTGGCCATCAACAACACCCATCATCTTTGAAATATTCCAGGCTCTATCCAACACCACCATCATGGAACCCGGCTCTTCCGCCACCATCCCCTTCACCGTCGCCCTGATCACCAATGGCGTCGTAGACGAAAGCGCCATGGGGACGTTCACAGTGAGCGCCACCAACGACCGCGGCTTCCTCATAGCATCGCCCAGCAGTGTCACCATAGGACCCGACAGCGGCGGGATTGCCAACGGCACGGTGACTCTCACCGCCCCCGCGGATGCGTTGTCGGGATCGGACGTGACGCTCACCATTGCGGCGGAGGATGCAGCTGCCATGAATAGTAACAATGTCGTACTCAGGTTTCCAGTGTTCAGGGTAGGTGAAAAGCTTAAAGATCCTGATGAAGCAGATTTATTTACTTACTGGATTATTATTTTCTGTCCCCAGGTGACAGATATCGATGCGCCAGCGTGCCTGGTGGGTGCATCCAGCAACTGTCCTGCAAATGAATCAATCTGCGGGTTCTTCATGTGGAACTTCATGACCAACGTGACCGACGGCATCAACGGGACGGACGTTGAAATCGCCGTCCTTGAAGGGAATGGCACCCTCACCACGGGCACGGAGGTGGGGCCAGACGGCGAGAACATCGCTTTGGTCTTCTACACGGCCTCCTGCTGTGCAAACACCGTGGTGCTGTCGGCTGTGGACAACGCAGGAAACGTGGGCCGTTGTGAGGGCCAGGCCAGAGAGTCGGTGAGTGTCGCTACCTCCTCGGTAAAAAAAGTTGTAAAAGTGACAGAACCAATGTTGTAATATTGGTAGGGAGAAAAAAACAGCATTAACAAAAATACAGTAGAAAGGGGATTCACGAGGCCCCATTTGTGGCGGTTTACCTGACACATGTAACGTGACGAATTGGGGCGGCGCACTCTCCACTTGAATATCTCCGAGCCGTGTATAGAGAGTATGGTCAGTTAATCGAGAGGCGCCATCTTTGCTACCAATGACGTGCATGCAATTGCAGTCCTTCTCTCGTTGGTTTCCCTGACAAAATCAACTCAACGAATAAGTCTAAATATAGTTTTAAACATACTCCAGCTCATAAACGTGTAAGAAAAACATGCTTTTGTTGCGTCAAAGTATAAGTTTGGGGCAAATAAGTGGCCAAATTAACATGAGGTGGGGAGTTTTGGGGTGGCATAGCTCGGTTGGTAGAGTGGCCGTGCCAGCAACTTGAGGGTTGCAGGTTCGATTCCCGCTTCCGCCATCCTAGTCACTGCCGTTGTGTCCTTGGGCAAGACACTTTACCCACCTTCCCCCAGTGCCACCCACACTGGTTTAAATGTCACTTAGATATTGGGTTTCACAATGTAAAGCGCTTTGAGTCACTAGAGAAAAGCGCTATATAAATGTAATTCACTTCACTTTTGAGGGCCCTCCACAAACCTCAACAACCCCTGCCCACCCCCACTCTTCCTGAATAAAATTATATATATATATATATATATATATATATATGTATGTACACACACACACATTTTAATCTGGTATGTTCCGATTAGGGTTTTATGCTTCTTTTTTTTTTAGGTAAAATTTTACAAAAAAAACTGTTTTCTTTAAAGTAATACAAAATGTATCATAGCTGTTTATCTATTTAAAAAGAGGAATGTAGTTAACCATAGAGCTGGCACCCAATGTTATTAAAAACATGGATTTTGAATGGACAATCGTTTTGAATTGAGAATGGATTCTGAATCAAATCATGTGGTGTCCAAAGATTCACAGCCCTATTATATATATTTAAAGACAAAACTTTGTGTCAGCGTTGCTATGGTGACGAGGTAATAATATTATAATTTTTGCTTTTTTTTTTAATGTCAACTTTTTCTCATTACATTCCGATTTTTTGCTCTGTTTTCTGACATTTTCAATTTTATTTATTTATTTATTTTTTGTCCTGTCCAGCTACTCAGGCAAATCATATAGTTGATGTAGATGCCCGTATCGGCTGTTCAGATTTACTTTACAAAAGAGAAGTGTGGGATACTTCTCTTGTTGCCTTATTTGTATTGGACTTTATTAAATGTATTTATATTATCATTTGGTGCAGCCGGGCCGGAGCAGGAGGGGATAGAAAGAGAAAAAAAGGAAGACAGAAGGGGACAACAGGGGGATAAGACAGAGAGAAGACAACAGCAGCAAACACCACAACAACATTAGAGCAACATCAGCTAATAGGATATGTACAAATATGATGGTAAAAGTGATAGCAAAGAAGCAGTTAGTGAAATAAATAATATAGAAATGACAATGAGCATTATTACACTACAAATGGATCAATACAAATACCAATAGAAATATCACTATTGATGATAATACCAATAATTTACCTCTATTATCAACAATACAATTGTTCAAATGCAACAATACATATATGTAATGATAACTAGAGATACAAAAGTAAGCAGAAAAAAGGAGGGGAAGAAAGAGAAGCCAGCTATATTAACCTTGTAGATTGTTATAGTAACAATAGGTTAAGCTTTGTCAGTGTGCCATGTGTTACCCAGTTTACCCTAGGGCATCAACGTTAATATATGTTTGATGAAACATGAATATAGGCATGAGTGAATGTATGTATATGTACTTGTATATGTACATGTATGTGTATATGTATGTTTGTGCAGTGAATGTATATGTACATGTATGTGTATATGTATGTTTGTACAGTCAATGTATATGTACAGTATGTATATATGTGTGTTTGTACAGTGAATGTATATGTACATGTATGTATGTATGTATGTATGTTTGTACAGTAAATGTATATGTACAGTATGTGTATATGTATGTTTGTACAGTGAATTATATGTACATGTAGGTTTGTACAGTGAATGAATATGTACATGTATGTGTATATGTATGTTTATACAGTGAATGTATATGTACAGTATGTAAGTTTGTACAGTGAATGTATATGTGCATGTATGTATGTTTGTACAGTGAATGTATGTGTATATGTATGTTTGTACAGTGAATGTATATGTACATGTATGTTTGTACAATGAATGTATATGTACAGTATGTATGTTTGTACAGTGAATGTATATGTACATGTATGTGTATATGTATGTTTGTACAGTGAATGTATATGTACATGTATATATGTATGTTTGTACAGTGAACGTGCGTGAGGATGTACGAACTTTGAGTATGTAGGTATGTACTGTATTTGTGTATGTATGTGGGAGCGTTGGTACCTATAAATGTATGTATCAGTGACGTGCAGTCACTTGAGGCAGGTGAGGCGGGGCCTCACCTGCCATCATGGAAAGAAAAAAAATGTAAAAAGAAAGAAAAAAAAATTAAATTCTTATATGTATCCAGTGATTATACTATAAAGTTATTTTCCATTTAACTTCACCAGTTTTAGATTATTTTTATTCAAAATCGCTGAGTTTTCACATTTGCCGTTCAAATACTGAGAAGAGACGGTGCGGTGAACAGCAGCCAGTTGAGGCACTTCACTCAGTGCCTCAACATGGATTCCGGACTCGGCTAACTGCTGGCCTGCTGTGCAGTGAGACTGTATTGCTATATGAATTATAGTATACATTTCCATAGTTTAGTTAGCTGAGGTATATAATGTACAGTGTATTTTGTCAACTGTATGTGTGTAACGTATTTCTTGTGCTGAGCGATCATAAAACGGCTGCAAAAGACGCACTGGCTGAGGCTCCAGTGATCCCGCCTCCTGCACCCCCGCCATAGAATTGTTATATCAACTAAAGCATACACTTAAACTTTCCACGTGCAAGATTGAATCTATTTAAAAAAGTTATTTCATAAGAAGCCAAAAAGTGCAAAAACAATAATGTTTGTGTTAGAGGAGTTGTGAATGACTGCAGGGCCACAACATTAGGTACACCTGCAGACTGCAGGTGTATCTAATTCACAACTCCTCCAACACAAACATTATTGTTTTTGCACTTTTTGGCTTCTTATTAAATAACTTTTGTAACCTATTTTCATGGGCTTTCCTCTTTGTGATGTTAAGTTCCTGTTATGCGCTGTTATACAGTATATGCCTTGAGCTCTTATTTTGAAGGCGCTAAGAGCGGAAGTGATGACACGTTGAAGTGGAGCGGAGGTTTTTGAAAGAAGGTAAATAAAGTGGTCCTCGTGTAAACTGGAGCCTCCGTGTTTGTTATTTTGTGGTTTCATACGGAATAGGCGACATTTATAAACCCTCGGTTACACTTTTTTAAAAAGATTCAATCTTGCACGTGGAAAGTTTAAGTGAGGGCTTTAGTTGTGGTGCACGGACTTAATTTATAAGTAAAGGTAAGACCATAACGTTTTTTTTATTAAATGTGCTTTTTTGTGTGCTACAGTTTGTATGTGTAAAGTTAAAGTTAAGTTAAAGTACCAATGATTGTCACACACACACTAGGTGTAATGAAATTTGTCCTCTGCATTTGACCCATCCCCTTGATCACCCCCTGGGAGGTGAGGGGAGCAGTGGGGAGCAGTGGGCAGCAGCGGCGCCGCGCCCGGGAATCATTTTTGGTGATTTAACCCCAAATTCCAACCCTTGATGCTGAGTGCCAAGCAGGGAAGAATGCTGGTATGAGCTTTTAAACATAACCCGTTAACTGCTGCCAATCAAATGGTGAATAAGATACTCTTTAGGGTTCATATGTTTGTAAATCTGACTGTGATGAAGTCAGTGCCTCACCAGCCATCAACCTCGCCGCACGTATGTATGAGAGTATATGTGTATTTGTATGCACAATTTTTTTTCCTGACTCAACTGAGATGTTAGTTGGCACATGTGCGTCAGTTTGCACATTAATGAAGGGAATAAGCGGTAGAAACGGATGGGTGGATGGAGTTACCTTTGCATCTGATGGACATATTCCTCTGTCCGTCTACAGGACCTTGAAATTGTCCCGCCAGTGTGCCTGGGGGTCAACGCCACCGCCTGCCCTACGGACGTGTCACTCTGCGACTCCTCCCAGTGGTCGTTTGTCGTCAACGTGACCGACAACAACGGGACGGGCATCGCAAACATCACCATCGCTTTAGGGAACGGCGTCCTCAACACCAGCATGGAGGTGGGGCCAGGCGGCGAGGCGGTCAGCGTGGCGTCCTACACGGGCTCCTGCTGTGCGGAGAGAGTGGTGCTGGCCGCCACGGACAACGCAGGAAACGTGGGCTTTTGTTCGGTTAACGCCAGGGAAGTCGTCGATGCCCCGCCCGTGGCCGTGCCCCCACCCGTTATCAATACTGATGAAGACGAGGACGCCGCGGCAGACGGCGGGCGAACCCTCAACACGCTTCCTCATCTCTGGATTGCTGCTGTGGCTCTCTTGCTTTGGATTTAAAAAGGTTGTAAAATGTTCAGTAAAAAATGATTTAATGAATCAGGATTTTTTTTATTCATCCGGTTATTGCATTTTATGTACAAAACCCAAAAGCAGTGAAGTTGTTACGTTGTGTAAATGGTAAATAAAAAGAGAATACAATGATTTGCAAATCCTTTTCAACTTATATTCAATTGAATAGACTGCAAAGACAAGATATTTAATGTTTGAACTGAGAAACTATTGCAAATCATTAAATTAGAATTTAATGGCAGCAACACATTGCAAAAAAGTTGGCAAAGGGGGATTTTTACCACTGTGTTGCATGGCCTTTCCTTTTAACAACACTCAGTAAACGTTTGGGAACTGAACTTTTTTAAGCTTTTCAGGTGGAATTCTTTTCCATTCTTGCTTGATGTACAGCTTAAGTTGTTCAACAGTATTTGAGGCTTCATAATGCGCCACACAATTTCAATGGGGGACAGGTCTGGCCAGTCTGTTGTAACACGTGCAAAATGTGGCTTGGCATTGTCTTGCTGAAATAAGCAGGGGCGTCCATGCAAAAGGCGTTGCTTGGACAGCAACCTGCATGCATGGTGCCTTCACAGATGTGTAAGTAACCCATGCCTTTTGCACTAATACACCCCCATCCAATGGGGGTGTATTTTGGCTTTTGAACTTTATGCCTATAACAGTCCAGATAGTCCTTTTGCTCTGGAGGACACAACGTCCACAGTTTCCAAAAACAATTTGAAATGTGGACTCGTCAGACCTCAGAACACTTTTCCACTTTGCATCAGTCCATCTTAGATGAGCTTGGGCCCAGCGAAGCCGGCGGCGTTTCTGGGTGTTGTTGATAAATGGCTTTCGCTTTGCATAGTAGAAGTTTTAACTTGCACTTACAGATGTAGCGACGAACTGTAGTTACTCACAGTGGTTTTCTGAAGTGTTCCTGAGCCCATGTGGTGATATCTTTTACACGGAGATGTTTTTTTCACGCAGTACCGCCTGAGGGGTCAAAGTCACGGGCATTCAATGTTGGTTTTCAGCCTTGCTGCTTACGTGCAGTGATTTCTCCAGATTCTCTGAACCTTTTGATGATATTACAGACCGTAGATGGTGAAATCCCTAAATTCCTTGCAATAGCTCGTTGAGAAATGTTCTTAAATTGTTCGACAATTTGCTCGCATTTGTTCACAAAGTGGTGACCCTCGCCCCTTCCTTTCTTGTGAATGACCGAGCATTTCATGGAAGCTGCTTTTATACCCAATCATGGCACCCACCTGTTCCCAATTAGCCCGTTCACCTGTGGGATGTTCCAAATAAGTGTTTGATGAGCATTCTTCAACTTTATCAGTCTTTTTTGCCACTTGTGCCAGCTTTTTTTGAAACATGTTGCAGGCATCAGATTCCAAATTTGGAAAAAAATTCAGTTTACCAGTTTGAATGTTAAGTATCTTGTTTGCAGTCTATTCAATTGAATATACGTTGAAAAGGATTCGCAAATCATTGTATTCTATTTTTATTTACAATTCACACAAAGTGACAACTTCACTGGTTTTGGGTTTTGTACCAATTAACGGCGTTCGAGTTATAATCGGAGTTTTGTTGGGGACACCTTAACGATTCGATCCGATTCCAAAGGGGACAATTCTTGCAATGCATAATTTGGTATAATCATTATAATGAAACTTTTTCAAAACATGTTACAGGTTGGAAAAGCTCCTTCTGGTTGCATGTAAGCAGGTTTTTAAAAACGGATTCTTATTAAAAAAATAAAATAAATAAATAAAAAATCAGGGGAGTGGTGCGTTAATTTTAATTAATCATTTTAAAATTAATTGGGGTTACTTGTTTTTTTTAATTGATTTTGGAAAATTATGAATCGATTTCAAATCAGATTGAATAAATTGCGATGTGGATGTGATATGAAAAAAATTGTCAACAGAAGGAAGTAGTAACAACCACATAGTGAAGAACATACACAATTTGATTTCGTATTCTGCAGCTCTTTTTTTTTTGACACTTATTGAAATATCTTGACATCATGCACAAAAGTGCACTTTATTTGTTTTAAACTATTGTAGTGGCGTTCCGTACAAAAAGTGCACTTTAATTTAGTGTTGTTTTGATTTGTCATCTTAGTGACATCATGCACAAAAGTGCACTAATAGCTTGTTTTAAAATGTCTCTGACAATCTTGCACTTTCTGTTTTGAAATGACATGAATGTTTGTGCCACTGCTTAATAACTGTTTAATAAATACACTTTTAGTTGTGATTTCCCTCTCTGCATGAAAGTTTAAAAGTAGCATATATTAATGCAGTATGAAGAAGGTTTTAATGTAGACACATAGAATCATCAGTGTTTCCCACAGGACAGGCATCTATTTGTGGTGGTGTGGTCAGGGGGCGGGGGGGCGTCAGCGGCGATGACCAAGAAGAACGCGGAGTTGGAATATAATTACATTTTATATACATATTTATATACAGATTTGAACAATTAGTGATTCACTGAAATATATTTATTAATTGTGATTCTTACAAAAAATATATCTTATAAAATATAAAAGCTAAAATGTCTCTTAAAGCTCTGCCCCTTTAATTAGTGAATACTAAATAATTTAACTTTAGCCTACTACTACAACCATATTATTTACCAGCAACATGAAGTGAAACAGAGGCAGAGGTGTCCTGCCACAGTCAGTCAACCCCCTCCTCCTCCTGCTGCTGCTGAACAGGTCGCACCTGTGGTCCGGACTGTAGGCCTACCTCTTCTCCAAGTCGAGCCCTTTTCGGCCGTTGAAAATATTTTTCTATACTCATCTGTGTGAAGGAGTGAACATCCAACATTAGAATTTATTACTAGCGAGCAGAACTGCTCTTTGTACAGTGCCGTCTAACCTTAAGCGGCAGCAACTCAACACATGCAGGGTTCAACGTTAAGGTTTTTTCTACTTGTCCGACTTCTCAAATCTACTTGGCCCAATATTTTTACTTGTCCTGCCTAGGTTTTTTTCTGGCTGTGTAGTGCTCATGGCTTATATCTTACTAAAATCCTTCCCGTTGACTATTTACAACACTACACAGTATTTATTATTATTATTATCTATAATTACATTTAAATGGCATTGCATACATGTAAAATTAAATGCTATTTCACATTATTTGACCAGTAGCAGTTACACTCACCTGAACAGGTCAGCCACCTGTTTAAAGCCCGATCACAGTTGAAATCTTGAAATGAAGGGCCTTTAATGGCCAAAACATTAACCTGGACAACATTTTAACAGCTGGTTGGCTCAGATTTTATTCTTTTCATTGCATTCACATGCTGCAGTGGACAGTGGACAATTTAGCTTCAGTCCATGTGTGTTTATTGACAACATGGTTATAACCTGGACACGTTAGCTCGTCGGTATTGTAACACGTGACTGTTACTACGTGCGTCTGCCTCGGGCCCCGAGTCAAACAGCGGCGGTGTTAATGAAGCAGCGTCAGGCTGCTCACCGTCAGTGAAACGCTTGGTGAAATCACGGATTAACGTTAAATATATGACGAGCCGCGAGCGATGCAGCTATAACCTATCTACTAGTGATGGGTTGATGAGGCGTCATGAAGCGTTTCGAGACATTGCAAAACTGTATTGATACTGTATTGATACTGTGTCACTAAATACTGACATCTGCTGGACATTAAAAGTCCCTACAGGCAACCTATGGACCGACTCAACTGACACTGATTTTATGACCTAGTACAGTGGTTCTCAAATGGGGGTACGCAAACCCCTGGGGGTACTTGAAGGTATGCCAAGGGGTACGTGAGATTTTTTTTAAATATTCTAAAAATAGCAACAATTCAAAAATCCTTTATAAATATATTTATTGAATAATACTTCAACAAAATATGAATGTAAGTTCATAAACTCAGTGAAGCACAAGCTCAGGTTTGTCACTAAAATGTCTGTCAAAAAGAACTGTGAAAAGAAATGTAACAATGCAATATTCAGTGTTGACAGCTAGATTTTTTGTGGACATGTTCCATAAATATTGATGTTAAAGATTTATTTTTTTTGTGAAGAAATGTTTAGAATTAAGTTCATGAATCCAGATGGATCTCTAATACTGTCCCCAAAGAGGGCACTTTAAGTTGATGATTACTTCTATGTGTAGAAATCTTTATTTATAATTGAACCACTTGTTTATTTTTCAACAAGTTTTTAGTTATTTTTATATCTTTTTTTCCAAATAGTTCAAGAAAGACCACTACAAATGAGCAATATTTAGCACTGTTATACAATTTAATAAATCAGAAACTGATGACATAGTGCTGTATTTTACTTCATCTTTTTTTTTTTCAACCCAAAATGCTTTGCTCTGATTAGGGGGTACTTGAATTTTAAAAAAAAATCACAGGGGGTACATTGCTGAAAAAAGGTTGAGAACCACTGACCTAGTATATACAATAATATAAACCAAGGCATTGTATTTCATTTAGGATTCTTTCATAACTTCATTTAAATAAAAATATATTTTTTGTCTTTTTTAGATACAGTCAATAAATAATGTGAACATGTATCATAACATGGAAATCTAAGAACGTGTTGTGAATGAGGATGCTTGTGGACCTGGAAATTATTATTTATTTATTTTTACACATTTTTATTAAAAAAAAAACAGTTTTTCCAACGTATTCAATTTTAGACGCTTTCTCTTCTTAGTTATTATTTCTCCGGCTGTAGAAAAGAGCCGCTCACAGGGCACAGAGGAGGCGTCAGTGCGACACAGTTCGCGTATTGGTCACGTGACCAAAACAGCTCATGATCGGTCACGTGACTTTCTAAAAGCGGTACGCGCACCGACACAGGGTTTTGCTCTATGAGCTCGACGCATGCGCCGATGCATCGGTGTTGCCGGACCCATCACTACTATCTACCTATAACACCTGTAAAAATGAAGCAATGCTACCATGCTAGCAAGCTTTAGCTCGCCGGCTATGAGCCACCAAGCTGCTAACTATCGCCAAAAGGCACCATTTAAGTTTTTTTCCCCATGGCATCCTGGATCAAGGCTTTCAGCAGCTTTTGGACGTTTGAGGTAGAAACGTAGGAAGCGCCATCATTATGAAAAGTAGCCGGCGAGTATTTTGAGTCCGTCTGTCCGTCTGTCCCTCTTCTTCTTCTTCTGGCCCACCAGGTGAATTAAGCGCTATTGGCGGAATTACAATGCATAGTAGGCTACCGCCACCTACTGCACCGGAGGTGTAACTACAAGCAACATTCACAGACAGTCCCATTGCTTTTATGAGCGGTCGAGCGAGTCAAAAGCCGAAAAATCCATTTGTGGCGGACGTAATTATTTCGTGGCGGGCCGCCACAAATAAATGAATGTGTGGGAAACACTGATCATCATACTGCTGTGATTATATGCATCAAGTGTTCATTCAAGGCTAAGGCAAAATATGGAGATATATAAATGATAAATAAATGATAAATGGGTTGTACTTGTATAGCGCTTTTCTACCTTCAAGGTACTCAAAGCGCTTTGACACTACTTCCACATTTACCCATTCACACACACATTCACACACTGATGGAGGGAGCTGCCATGCAAGGCGCTAACCAGCACCCATCAGGAGCAAGGGTGAAGTGTCTTGCTCAGGACACAACGGACATGACGAGGTTGGTACTAGGTGGGGATTGAACCAGGGACCCTAGGGTCGCGCACGGCCATTCTCCCACTGCGCCACGCCGTCCCCATATCATATATATCGTGTATCGTGACATGGCCTAAAAATATCGAGATATTAATAAAAGGCCGTATCGCCCAGCCCTAGGTCGGATGCAGAAGTAGCAGTCAGTGGGTGAGATAAAACTAGGGGTTGGGGGAAAGACAATGCAGAAGGGACACAAATAAAAAAACGGATGGTTTGCGGGTCACAGGTGGGCGATGGTCAAGGAAAGGTGGAGTTTGAAGTAATAATAATAATAATAGATTTTATTTGTAAACAGCGCTTTACATTGAGTAAATAACCTCAAAGTGCTACAGTGTATTAAAAAAAAAATAAAAAAAAAAGATAAAAAAAATAAAATAAAATAAGAACAGCCAAATAGCTATAACTAGTATGCATATGTCTATAAAAAAAAAAAGTAAAAAAAAAAAAAAAAAAGCCTTTTTTAAAAGCATCCACAGTCTGTGGTGCCCTCAGGTGGTCAGGGAGAGCGTGCCACAGACTGGGGAGCAGTAATTGCTGGAGAGCTTGTCACAAAGTCCAAGGCAATCTGGCGCTAGAGAGAAATAAAGCATATTTAGCTTAAATACATTGTGATGTAGTCGTGGACATAATATATAAATGACAGGATTGTTTTGTGACTTTTATAAAGTTACGCACAAAAAACTGCAGTGAAGATGGGAAAAATAATTTCTTTATAGCGCACTTGTGTTTTTTTTTTGTTTGTTTGTTTGTTTTAAATAGGCATACAATACAAATATAGTGCAAACTTTTAAGCAAAATTACTACAGAGTAAGATTGTACAGTATCATTAGTACCGCAATACTAATGAATCATATTCGGTACTATACCAGTACAAGTACAAACACTAGTGGATCTACACCTGACATCCACTGTAATGATACCAAGTACAGGAGCGTATTTAGTTGATACTATGATTACCTCAATATTTTTTGGCATCACATCTTTCGTTTTTTTTATATTATGTTTATAAACTCAGGAAATATGTCCCTGGACACATGAGGACTTTGAATATGACCAATATATGATCCTGTAATGACTTGGTATCAAATTGATACCCAAATTTGTGGTATCATCCAAAACTAATGTAAAGTATCAAAGAAGAGAAGAATAAGTGAATATTACATTTTAACAGAAATGTAGATAGAACATGTTAAAAGAGAAAGTAAGCAGATATTAACAGTAAATGAACAAATAGATTAATAATACATTTTCTACCACTTGTCCTTAATAATGTTGACAAAATAATAGGTAAATAAATGACACAATATGTTACTGCATATGTCAGCAGACTAATTAAGAGTCTTTGTTTGCTTACTTACTACTAAAAGACAAGTTGTCTAGTATGTTCACTATTTTATTTAAGGACTTAACTGCAATAAGAAACATGTTCATGTACCCTAAGATTTTTTGTTTAAATAAAGCCAATAATGCCATTTTTTGTGGTCCCCTTTCTTTAGAAAAGTAAATAAATGATAAATGGGTTGTACTTGTATAGCGCTTTTCTACCTTCAAGGTACTCAAAGCGCTTTGACACTACTTCCACATTTACCCATTCACACACACATTCACACACTGACGGAGGGAGCTGCCATGCAAAGTATCTAAATAATTTTAGTACCGGTACCAAAACATTGGTATCGTTACAACTAGGGACATCCGATATTCCGATATTGTCCAACTCTTTAATTACCGATACCGATATCAACCGATATATACAGTTGTGGAATCAACACATTATTATGCCTAATTTGGACAACCAGGTATGGTGAAGATAAGGTACTTTAAAAAAAATAAAAAATAAAAATAAATTAAACACATTTTCTTGAATAAAAAAGAAAGTAAAACATTATAAAAACAGTTACATAGAAACTAGTAATTAATGAAAATGAGTAAAATTAACTGTTAAAGGTTAGTACTATTAGTGGACCAGCAGCACGCACAATCATGTGTGCTTACGGACTGTATCCCTTGCAGACTGTATTGATATATATTGATATATAATGTAGGAACCAGAATATTAATAACAGAAAGAAACAACCCTTTTGTGCGAATGAGTGTAAATGCGGGAGGAAAGTTTTTTGGGTTGGTGCACTAATTGTAAGTGTATCTTGTGTTTTTTATGTTGATTTAATAATAATAAAAAAAACAAAAAAAACGATACCGATTAAAAAAAACAAACGATACCCTACTAGTTACTATGGTAATCTACGTCACAGCAGGTCAGACGAGGCACCAAGCAGTGTGGGTGGGGCGCGTTTCCACAGAGTGTTTCCAGAGCCTGAAATCCGGGTGTCAGAGACAGACGCGGAAGGAGATTTTTACAAGAAAGTTCTAAAGCTTAGTGATATATCAAATATATCAGATTGTAGGTGGGGTTTTTTACCCTTCACGTTCATATTTCGCTGTGTTTGTTGCATGTTCTCAATATTCAGTGTTCCTGGAAAAAAATTAAATTCCATTCCGTTTTTAAGGCGGTCTGTCATAACATTTTTAGCATTCAATCAGACTTTTTTGTGAGGTTTTGTATTCGTTTTCCTAAAAATAGATATACCGGCCCCCAGACACATTTTTTTTCCTCTAAATTTGCCCCCGCGAGTCAAAATAATTGCCCAGGCCTGGTTTATATCGTGCGAATAAATAAATAACAGTTCCACAGATGTGAAGCCTCCACTGAGAACGCAGACTCATCCAAAGTCGTAAAATTATCAAAACTCTAAGTCGCTACTTTTTTTCCCCCAAGCTTCGAACCCTGCGGCTTGTACAAACGGTGCGGTTATTGTATGGATTTTTCTTCGCCAACAGCTTAATTACGGAAGGGATTAAGCAAAGTAATCAAACAATGTACTAAAATTATCCAATTTAAGACATTTTTCAAACTTAAAAGTGTTTACAAAGTACAAGGAAGAATAATCCTGATATTATTCATCTCATGAAAGGATGAATAAAGACTTGTTTGATCAGCGTTTTACTGCCATGTGACAGGCATCGTTCGGCAACAATTCAAATGTAAATAAAATTTACAAAAATCTTTCCGTGTAAATATCTTTTTTTCTTTTAAAACTTAGTGGGTGCGGCTTATACCCCGGAAACACACTGCAAAAACTGAAATCTAAGTAAGATTAAATATCTCAAATAAGGGTGATATTTGCTTATTTTCTGTCTAAGATAATTCTTCTCACTAAGCAGATTTTATGTTAGAGTGTTTTACTTGTTTTAAGTGTTTTGGTCCTAAATGATCTCAGTAAGATATTACAGCTTGTTGCTGAGATTTGATGAGCTATATTGAGTAAAACATGCTTGAAACTAGAATATCAACTGTTGCAAAGCTGTGTCATCAACACTCAAGTATAAAACTACTTTTTTAAAGTAATAATTTCTTATTTCAAGCATGTAAAAAAAAAAAAAAAAAAGACTGACAGATGACAGCCAAATGGACTTTGCTGTTTTATTTAATGAAACAATAGAAAATACGTACTCATATAGTAGTACAGTTATTAGTGAGAATATACTTATTTTAAAGGTATTTTTGGGTTCATTAATTTTACTTGTTTTGGAAAGTCTTGACAAGTCAAATTTTCTTGTTCTATTGGCAGATAATTTTGCTTAATTCAAGTAAAATACCCCTCATTTTTGTATTTTTTTTTCTTGTTTTTGAACACTGACTTTTTGCAGTGCATAAGGAAAGTGGAAGTTGGGATAAGTATAGCGAAATATAAAAAAAAAAAGACAATAAGAATAAGGATGCATGGAATTTTTATTTCCTTTATCTAATAGTGAAACAATTACATTACCAAAGAAGCCAATGAATCAACTCTCCAATGAACACTTTTTGGGGCCAATTACACAAAGCACATGAGTACAGGAAGTAGTTCAATAATTACAGCTTCTTGCTTGTGAGACAGGCCCCGGGTAACGTCAGGTTAAGATCGGATTCAAAGTGCAACAGAAAAAAAAAAAGAAAAAAAAGGCTTGGTCCTTCAATTAAAGGATTTTTATCCCTCAAGTGTAGCCACAAAAGTTACAGCAGGATTACTCCAGAAAAAACAAACAAAAAGAAAATCCGAACCCACCAAATCCGCCAAAAGGTGTTACAAATAATACGAAAAATTGACAGTGTTAGAAATTCACCATTACTTTCACACGTTCATGAAGCTGCCATCCACATGAACAGATCCAATGAAAAAAACAAAAACTATTAATCCATAACAATATTTACAATACTCTTTTAAACAGAGCAGACCACAACTGAAAAAAAGGTAGCTTGTTTAAACCGGAACGTAGCAAATATATCCCTGACGACGCACGTACACTCCATTATATATCCAAAGATGGCCGATTCAAAAGGTTTCCAAAGACAGAAGCGAGAGTTACTGATAATTCTATCAACAAAAAAACTGTACAGAATATTAAACGGCGTTTATGGCAAGACGTTGCCGTCACTGTGTCGTGTTAGACCGCAACAGAACAATCGTACACGATCTTTGCACTCCAGATGGCCATTTCGAAGCAAGCGGGAAGGGGAAAATAGCTTCTTTTCCGGGAACGTAATTACAATTAAACGCAAAATGTTACAAAGCAAGTCAAAAAGAGCAGTGTCAGTGGTATCTTTTTAGGAGGAATTGGCAGAAACAACAAAAAATGCAGTTCATTTTAAGGCCTAAGTGCAAAAGACTGTTTTTTCTCAAAATTGTTTTGCCATTCCCAGCTAAATCCTAACCACAAATGCACAGTAACTCAAAATGAGAAAAAGTAAACTTATATATGCCGTGTTACGCAATAGCCCATTTGCGTGTATTATCACATTTAGTAGGATTTCATACAAAAAGTAAGGCACACACAAGAAAATCACACCCTTTCTGGAAAAAGATCTTATATTTGGGGTTGGGAGACTCGCCGTCACTACCATGGAATGTTGCGGCATTGTTATCAAAATATAGACTTTCACATACATGTGGCGTCATTTCTGCATGTTATCCTACTAAACTTTCCTGAGGCCATTGCCAAATTGCACTCTTGGCAAAAACCAGTATTATAAATCGGCGTGTTTTGAGTGCGGATATATTTGGGTTTACTGGGTGAGAATGTAACCGTGGCATGCAGTTCATATTCTCTTGGCATGCTCAAAATATAAAATGAGTAGCATTGAGGCATTCACTTTTTCCACCCACATTAATAAATCCTTATACAAATATCCTTCGTGGAATATACGCAAAGGTATATAGAGAGACATTCCATGCAGCATATAGAAGAAGCACTTGAAATACTGCCGTTTGATCACTGAATTGTCATTGCCCCGTATAAAAAGAAGGTAAAATGATACATTTTTGTTGTAATACTGACCACTAGGGCTTTGGATGGTGACAGGAAACCATTTGAAAAGTTCTAGTTGATAGGTCAATCCTCACCGAGCACCAAAGCAGTGATTAACAGAAGCCATCCTCTGCAGGCAAAACAGCACAAGTCAGCTTGATAAACACGAGTCTCCACTTTACACTTCGATATGTTACAATGTTTGGGAGGGAAAAATAAATTAAAGTACCCAGAACGTAGCATTTCCTCCCCACAAATGGCACTAACGTGAAGTGGATAGAGAGTTGAATCACATTTACAGTGCTTTGCAAAAGTCTAAGGCCAGTCAATTGGACTCGAAGCAGTAAATGGAATAACGGTTGCACAGAAAATCCAGCAATAATTATTCGGTATTTGTCGGATCTGGATCAAAAGGTGCAGATAGGGGAATGTATTTTAACCATTTCAGTAATTATGGAATCAATGAAACGAGCTATTTACCAGAACAATAAGAGGACTGATTGTCCGTTTTCAATTAAGCATTTTCTGTGTTGACAATCTCCCAATGTCTATTTTTGGTCATTTCCAGCCAACAAACTCACTTTTAATCCACACGAGTATGAAGATGAAAGACTTTTACACAGCACTGTACGCCGCCAGACATCCCAGCATAGAGGACACTTAAGTATTTTTGTGATCAGGACTTCATAATACCAATCCAAGACTGCATGTGCGCTCCATGGCTTGACTACGCAAAGGCAACCAGTTTCTGATTGTTGTAAACATTGTGAGTTTGCAGACTGGTGTGGAATATAAACAAGCAGGGAGAGAGAAGAGGTTCCGGGGGAGACCTGAGGCGTGAACACACTGATTGTACTGATCCTGTAGTCCAAAAGTCTTGTCAGTGAAATGACGCCAACTGCACTTTGGGTTGTGATTACAAACGTTGACAACCAGCAATGGAATGACCTTGTGGCTCCGGTGGTGCGAAGGCATCTTCTTCTTGGTTCAACTGCTTAAAATGTATCCGCTAGTCCCAACGGAGGAAGTTAAGACTTGGCAAAAAAGGAATTCCGTTCAAGAAAAAATAGGTTCAAGGTCTCTGAACTGGAAGGAAAGGGCATAGAAATCAGGAAATTGTTCAAAGACAGAGGTGTCCAAGTGCGTTTTAAACAGCCTGATGTTTATTCTAAAAGTATTACTAAACAAAAATAACCAAATAATCCTTGTAAACAATTGGTTTGGTCATTTATGATACAAAGCTTAAGGGTATAACACTTTTCCCGTGGAAAAAGTCAATGGGACCTGATATTCAGTCTGAATTTGTATGTGCAAACCAGAAGGTGGTGCCAAAGGACTTCCCTTAAAGCCAGTCAGATCTTTTCTTCCTGTGTGTGTATATGACGCCAACTTTAAGATCATGGTGATCATGACGCCAACCCATCAAACTGCATAATGTATTGCAATCCACCAGTTATTCAACATGACTTGGAGATAACGGTTTGACTCGTACGTCGGAATATTGTTTCCAAAAAACAGGTCTTAAACAGACACTTATACTCAGGTCAATACGGTACTTAAAAATGCTTGGAGTAGGTTATGTCCAGTTGGTTTTAGTGTGTTGTATTACCAAAACCGAGGCTGATGTACAGTACTTAATTGGACACCCCTGTCTTTAGAGGACGGTTTGACTAAGTGAAAAGAGGTCTATCATTCCCATTGTCAACACTGTAAAACTTTGTGATTGTGCAGAACACAGGGCTGTTGCTGCCAATGCGCATAATAATCCCAACGGAGGAAGTTAAGACTTGGCAAAAAGGAATTTTTCTCCAAGAAAAAATAGGTTCAAGGTCTCTGAAGTGGCATAGAAATCAGGAAATTGTTCAAAGACCGGGGTGTCCAAGTGCGTTTTAAACGGCCTGATGTTTATTCTAAAAGTATTACTAAACAAAAATAACCAAATAATCCTTGGAAAAAATTGGTTTGGTCATTTAGAATACAAAGCTTAAGGGTGTTTTTACTTTATCGACCCGAGTGTAACACTTTTCCCGTGGAAAAAGTCAATGGGACCTGATATTCAGAGTCTGAATTTGTATGTGCAAACCAGAAGGTGGTGCCAAAGGACTTCCCTTAAAGCCAGTCAGATCTTTTCTTCCTGTGTGTGTATATGACGCCAACTTTAAGATCATGGTGAACATGACGCCAACCCATCAAACTGCATAATGTATTGCAATCCACCAGTTATTCAACATGACTTGGTTTGACTCGTACGTCGGAATATTGTTTCCAAAAAACAGGTCTTAAAGAGACACTTATACTCAGGTCAATACGGTACTTAAGAATGCTTGGCGTAGGTTATGTCCAGTTGGTTTTAGTGTGTTGTATTACCAAAACCGAGGCTGATGTACAGTACTTAATTGGACACCCCTGTCTTTAGAGGACGGTTTGACTAAGTGAAAAGAGGTCGATCATTCCCATTGTCAACACTGTAAAACTTCGTGATTGTGCAGAACACAAGGCTGTTGCTGCCAATGCGCTTAATAACGAGTCTTTCACTAAATATGCCGTGATCAGCAGGGACCCGCTCATCCAGAACTCACATCGTCGACCCAAACCCTGCATAAGCTGAGTGGAAGATTCAAAAGTCAACCCTGTGGACAAGCAGTGCGTGGTACTGGCCTAACATAATTAGACTGTTAGCAGCTGTGTATAAATGGGAAAACTTTCGAAAAACCAAAAGAATAAAATACAATAAACTTGCTTTTAGGGTGTTTAGGTGTGTGTATAATCATGACTTGGCTATCTTTAGCTAGGGATGGCTGTGGAGCGCGTCAACATTCGGGAACCAGTCTTTGGCGGGTAGACTTAACTCACTGGGAAGTGCAGGGGGAAGACGTTCCAAGGTCGGTTTACTGTTCCCCCATTTCAACAAGATCAGAATTGGAGGAAGGTGCGGAGGACTGGAGGTCATTCGAGGAAGGTAATGGCCTTGGAGTAGATCCCTGCTGTACATCACTTGGAGGCGTATCACGGAGAGTCAGGGTTTCCGGGGCGGACTTCTTACGGGGCCGGTCCTTGGGGACGGAGAGGGAATCGGGCGCATCTGTGCACAAAGGGGTGGTGGGGGCGCTGGCGGGGCCGGTGAGGGCACAGGAGGACAATGGCGTCTCGCTGATGGAGATGGACGGGGGGAAAATTCCGATCTTCTGGTTGGTGGCCTCCTGGATTGTCCGCTCAAATTCTCTCACCTCGTCCATTGTCATGTCTGGGTTCGGAAGAGAATTAACAACAGTTAGGTAATCTGCAAACACAATGATGCAACAGAAAAGTACATCAAAGTAATCATATACTGTACATCCATTTCTATGATTCCTGTTAAAGGGGTCTTATTATGCAAAACCAACTTTTCTTACACTGCAAAAACTGAAATCTAAGTAAGATTAAATATCTCAAATAAGGGTGATCTTTGCTTATTTTCTGTCTGATAAGATAATTCTTCTCACTAAGCAGATTTTATGTTAGTGTTTTACTTGTTTTAAGGGTTTTGGTCCTAAATGATCTCAGAAAGATATTACAGCTTGTTGCTGAGATTTGATGACCTACAGGACTGTCTCAGAAAACTAGAATATTGTGATAGTCCTTTATTTTCTGTAATGCAACTAAAAACATGAAAATGGATTCATTACACATCAACTGAAATATTGCAAGCCTTTTATTTTAATATTGCTGATTATGGCATACAGTTTAAGAAAACTCAAAAAATTTGAATATTTCCTCAGACCAAGTAAAAAAAAAAAAGATTTATAACAGCAAAACAAAATCAAACATTTGAAAATGTCAATTAATGCACTCAGTACTTGGTTGGGAATCCTTTTGCACAGATTACTGCATCAATGCGGCGTAGCATTGTGTTATGGATGCCCAGGGTGCTTCAATAGCGGCCTTTAGCTCATTTGCATTATTGGGTCTGGTGTCTTTCAGCTTCTTCTTCACAATACCCCACAAATTCTCTATGGGATTCAGGTCAGGGGAGTTGGCAGAAGAATCGAGGAAAGTAATGCCATGGTCAGTACACCAGTTACTGGTGGTTTTGGCACTGTAGGCAGGTGCCAGATCAAATGAAATCATCATCTCCATAAAGCTTTTCAACAGCTTTATGGAGATGATTTCATTTTCTGGCGTCTTTCATCATCAGCAATATTAAAATAATAAAAGGCTTGCAATATTTCAGTTGATGTGTAATGAATCCAGAATGTATGACATTTTCATGTTGTTGGTTGCATTACAGAAAATAAAAGGACTTTATCACAATATTCTAATTTTCTGAGACAGTCCTGTATATGGAGTAAAACATGCTTGAAACTAGAATATCAACTGTTGCAAAGCTGTGTCATCAACACTCACAAGTATAAAACTACTTTTTTAAAGTAATAATTTCTTATTTCAAGGATAAAATAAAAAATCATGACTTTGACACAATTGTGGCTCAATTTAAACAATAGAAAATATGTACTCATATAGTAGTACAGTTAGTGAGAATATACCTTCTTTAAAAGGTATTTTTGGGTTCATTGAGGTTAGCTAATTTTACTTGTTTTGGAAAGTCTTGACAAGCCAAATTTTCTTGTTCTATTGGCAGATAATTTTGCTTAGTTCAAATAAAACACCCCTATTTTTTGTATTTTTTTTTTCTTGTTTTTGAACACTGACTTTTTGCAGTGTACCTTCTAGTGTTTGTTTAGGTATTTGGGATCCCCATAAGTCCCAGAAATTTGAACTCCAACCATGGAGGCATGGTGAAAATATTTACAATACAATCTTTTCTTCCAAACGTTGGAATTTTAGATTTTAGTGACGTACTTTGCCTTAGTTAGTGTCGCCATGTGTGGTAGAGCAGTGCTTCTCAAACTTTGTTTACCCAGTAGCACTTCAGACAAAACTTGGCTCTGCACGTACCACCATAATGACCAACAAATACAGTAGCGTAGTGGGCCTAAGTAGTCATTAAAAACTATTCGTTTAACAAGTATATCTAATATCTTTGGTCACACAGTTTGAACAGTAACACTGTTTGCATATTAGAAAATAAAACTACTTTAACCAACTGATTCTTTGGCATACTACTAGATGGAGCCTGCATACCATTAGTGGTACACCAACATCCATCCATCCATCTTCTACTGCTGCTTTTCCCTCTCAGGGTCGCAGGAGTCTATCACTGCTTGAAAATCAATGTGGTAGAGGTCTACTTGAAGAGCTTTGCCGCCATTGTAATTCAGTTGTAATCCAAAGTTGTAGTCAGTGAATCCCTTATTTTTCTCCATCTTCTTGTTGTGGGGCAGACTGGCTCGTGCATGCACATGCATGCTAAAATCCTCTGATGTAACCATTTGTATTACAAAGTAGCGAGCCTATTGTTTGAACCTCTAATTGTAGACTATATGGGAGCGCTAAAAACTACAGCGTGAAGACACATTCGAAGAGGGCTTTGGCAAGCAAATAAGCATCCTGAAGAGACTTAGAGAAGGGGTTGAAGATGGTCTGTTTAAAAAAAAAAAAAAAAGTATATATATATATTATGCACACACACACACACGCACGCACGCACGCACGCACGCACGCACGCACGCACGCACGCACGCACGCACGCACACGCACACGCACACGCACACGCACACGCACACGCACACGCACACGCGCAAAATTTTGCCCAAACGACCACTGTTACATGTTATGTAGACCAGTGTTTCTTAACTATGGGGCCAGGAGCCATTGTTGGGCCGCCCAAAAATGTGTTTTTCAGCTTTGGCCCGTAAGGGCCGCAACGGTACTCACTTGCAATACACTTTTCCACCACCTGTGGCAGTAATGACAATATCAAACAATAAGTCTGGAGCTAAAATCATAGAAGTTTAAGTGCAAAAATTATGACTAAAAGGGTTGAAGCTGCATTTTAATTTTATTGACAGTTTAGTGAACATACATTATTAACTGTTTATTTACGCACAACAATTTTATGTAAATGTTTTTTTTTGTCAGTTATTTATATTTAGGAGTCCCTTCTTAAGCAGTATATTTAATTAGTACCGTATTTTTCGGACTATAAGTCGCAGTTTTTTTTCCCCCATAGTTTGGCCGGGGGTGCGACTTATACTCAGGAGCGACTTATGTGTGAAATTATTAACACATTACCGTAAAATATCAAATAATATTTAGCTCATTCACATAAGAGACTAGACCAGGGGTCGGCAACCTTTACCAGTCAAAGAGCCATTTTGACCAGTTTCGCAAATTATAGAAAACAATGGGAGCCGCAAAATTTTTTGAAATTTTAAATGAAATAACACTGCATACAAAGTTTTTTTTTGCTTTGTGCTATGTATAAACAAGGGGTTCTCAGACACGCTGCCCACACTTTTATATGGAATTTGAGAGCTGGTGCGGCACGCGGGTTTTAAATGAATGGCGCTTGTCAGCGTCATGCGTGCCGTGATGGTACAGCATATAGCGCCCACTACAACCAGCGTGCCTGATCAGCCACACGTTGTATGGTGTTTCCGCTTGCTCACGTAAGAGACAGCAAGGCATACTTGGTCAACAACCACACAGGTTACACGGTGGCGGGGGGGGGGGGGGGGGGGGGGCACGCTGTTAATACAGATTGTAGAGAGCGCCAAATGCTGTACCATCATGGCACGCCCTTATTATAGCTGTAAGAGTGAAAATCGGAGAATATTAATCCCGGGAGTTTTCTGCGAGAGGCACTGAAATCCGGAAGTCTCACGGGAAAATTGGGGGGTTCAGCAAGTAAGCTGCTGAGCCGCATCAGAGTGATCAAAGAGCCGCATGCGGCTCCGGAGCCGCGGGTTGTCGACCCCTGGACTAGACGTATAAGATTTCATGGGATTTAGCGATTAGGAATGACAGATTGTTTGGTAAACGTATAGCATGTTCTATATGTTATAGTTATTTGAATAACTCTTACCATAATATGTTACGTTAACATACCAGTTGGTTATTTATGCCTCATATAACGTACACTTATTCAGCCTGTTGTTCACTATTCTTTATTTATTTTAAATTGCCTTTCAAATGTCTATTCTTGGTGTTGGGTTTTATCAAATAAATTTCCCCCAAAAATGCGACTAATACTCTAGTGCGACTTATGTTTTTTTCCTTCTTTATTATGCATTTTTGGCCGGTGCGACTTATACTCCGAAAAATACGGTAGTTATGTTTCTAAATCAGGTTATGCGTTAAATAAATAATATTTGCAATTAACACATGGTTTCATATCATTAGACAAGGTTGTAAACTATGTAGGTTAGGTATAATTATTGAATACGCTAAATATTAAGACGGAATAAATAATCTTCCTCTTGATTTTAGAGTGGGACCCAGGCCCATCTCTAGTGGATATTTAGGTACCCCGAGGTCAAAAATGTTAAGAACCCCCCTGATGTAGACCACAAGGAAGGGTTTTCAAAATAAATCACAATATGACCCCTTTGAGTTAATTGCTGCCACTTCAGTCTTCTTTTTGAAATTGTGTCCATCGAGGGTTTCAAATGAGACACTTCAGAAAAAATGGAAGAAAAAAAAAAAGTTCACATACACTTGCTTCTCCCTTCGGGATCTTTGCTGCGGAAGGTGCATTTGCTGCGGACTGCTCAGAGGGTGCATTTGCTGCGGACTGCTCAGAAGGTGCATTTGCTGCGGACTGCTCAGAAGGTGCATTTGCTGCGGACTGCTCAGAAGGTGCAATTGCTGCGGACTGCTCAGAAGGTGCAATTGCTGCAGACTGCTCAGAAGGTGCATTTGCTGCGGACTGCTCAGAAGGTGCAATTGCTGCGGACTGCTCAGAAGGTGCAATTGCTGCTCCCTGCTCTTTGCAAACCTTAACGTTGGTTTCCTCGTGCATTTTTTTTTCGTAATCCCGCACGTCATCCAAACTCATATCTGGAAGAAGGAAGGAAGATGGGGCAAATCTGGTAACTTCCAACTCAAACGGCACTCCAGTTGAGACAGGTTGGAAAGGATAGGGACAAGGTGGCAAGAAGATATTGTAGAGTGCTTTATATAGATGGCATGGGTTTGTAAAGGAAAGCATCCCAAGAAGAAGACCGATAAGGAAAAGTGAGATGGAACTTTTTGGAGAACAAAGTAGAAACACCCCAGAGGAAAAACAAACTGGTCAAGGTGGAAAGGATTCGGGCATTCTCGGTCCACAATCAATCCCTAGCTAAACAGGTTGTGGATGAGTGTTACAGGGTAGTGAAGTATAGACCATTGGGAAAGAAGAAGGTTGTGGCATCTTTTGAATCCATGCAGCTTCCACACAACATACCAAGTTTTAAAAGTCAAACAGGATCAAGGCACTAAGGCAGTCAGAGGATAAAGGATCGGTAGTTGAAGAGTTGGGTGAAAAGGGTGCAGCTCAGGTGAATGCACATGCACACTCCAATCAGTTCTGCAATACTTCATGTACAAACCCTGTTTCCATATGAGTTGGGAAATTGTGTTAGATGTAAATATAAACTGAATACAATGATTTGCAAATCATTTTCAACCCATATTCAGTTGAATATGCTACAAAGACAACATATTTGATGTTCAAACTGATAATCTTTTTTTTTTTTTGCAAATAATCATTAACTTTAGAATTTGATGCCAGCAACACGTGACAAAGAAGTTGGGAAAGGTGGCAATAAATACTGATAAAGTTAAGGAATGCTCATCAAACACTTATTTGGAACATCCCACAGGTGTGCAGGCTAATTGGGAACAGGTGGGTGCCATGATTGGGTATAAAAACAGCTTCCCAAAAAACTGCTCAGTCTTTCACAAGAAAGGATGGGGCGAGGTACACCTCTTTGTCCACAACTGCGTGAGCAAATAGTCAAAGAGTTTAAGAACGTTTTTCAAAGTGCAATTGCAAGAAATTTAGGGATTTCAACATCTACGGTCCATAATATCATCAAAAAGTTCAGAGAATCTGGAGAAATCACCGGAAACCAACATTGAATGACCGTGACCTTCGATCCCTCAGACGGCACTGTATCAAAAACCGACATCAATCTCTAAAGGATATCACCACATGGGCTCAGGAACACTTCAGAAAACCACTGTCACTAAATACAGTTTGTCGCTACATCTGTAAGTGCAAGTTAAAGCTCTACTATGCAAAGCGAAAGCCATTTATCAACAACATCCAGAAACGCCGCCGGCTTCTCTGGGCCCGAGATCATCTAAGACAGACTGACGCAAAGTGGAAAAGTGTTCTGTGGTCTGACGAGTCCACATTTCAAATTGTTTTTGGAAATATTCAACATCGTGTCATCCGGACCAAAGGGGAAGCGAACCATCCAGACTGTTATCGATGCAAAGTTCAAAAGCCAGCATCTGTGATGGTATGGGGGTGCATTAGTGCCCAAGGAAAGGGGAACTTACACATCTGTGAAAGCACCATTAATGCTGAAAGGTACATACAGGTTTTGGAACAACATATGCTGCCATCTAAGTGCCGTCTTTTTCCATGGACGCCCCTGCTTATTTCAGCAAGACAATGCCAAGCCACAATCAGCATGTGTTACAACAGCGTGGCTTCTGTCGGAGGCAGATATTTACATATATCCGAATTTAAATGTTACTTCTTTTGATTTCATTGTCATATTACAAAACAGCTAGTGTTTTTCTTCCAAATGTGGTCTTTTGGTTGTCTGCAAAACTGTGTGCTTAACCTTGAAGTGAGGAATGTTAGAGAGAGCGATAATAAGCATTTGTTTTGGCTAGAGAAAGATGACTGCCTGCGACTTAAGAGGGGAGAGGGTGTTTCGGGGGGGGACTGACCAGTTTGGCGGGGCGATAGAATGTTCTATGCTGGACTGGTCTCAAATGTATATCTGCAAAGCTTTGAAAATATATTACAAAATACCTATTCTGTCTCTGGTGGTTTTTCAACTCAGCTTTAAGTGTTGTAAAGAGCTTGGGAGCGACTTGTGACTTGAATTCCCTGGGAGGAATTCAAAAAAGAGTGCGGGTACTTTCCTGGCCCGCCTGCAGTCCCGACCTGTCTCCCATCGAAAATGTGTGGCGCATTATGAAGCGTAAAATACGACAGCGGAGACCCCGTACTGTTGAACGACTGAAGCTCCACATAAAACAAGAATGGGAAAGAATTCCA
This sequence comes from Nerophis lumbriciformis, assembly GCF_033978685.3. Lineage (NCBI taxonomy): Eukaryota > Metazoa > Chordata > Actinopteri > Syngnathiformes > Syngnathidae > Nerophis > Nerophis lumbriciformis. The sequence continues at coordinate 11,975,472 of NC_084574.2, forward strand.
CTTTCAAAGCTTCAACAATTAGTTTCCTCAGTTCCCAATCGTTTATTGAGTGTTGTTAAAAGAAAAGGTGAAGTAACACAGTGGTGAACATGCCCTTTCCCAACTACTTTGGCACGTGTTGCAGCCATGAAATTCTAAGTTAATTATAATTTGCAAAAAAAATAAAATAAAGTTTATGAGTTTGAACATCAAATATCTTGTCTTTGTAGTGCATTCAATTGAATATGGTTTGGAAAGGATTTGCAAATCATTGCATTCCGTTTATATTTACATCTAACACAATTTCCCAACTCATATGGAAACGGGGTTTGTATTTATCTAATGTGAATAGCTTACAGCTATATTGACTTAAGTAACAGGCCATGATGTCATTGTTGCATTAACAGGTAGTGGGTGAAAATGCAAAATTGGCAGTTATTTCTGGGAAGACTTTCTAAGAGGTTTGTGACAGAAAAAGTTACTTCCCCAAATTGTTCCCACGGAACAAAAATTGCCCAAAATGTCTGGGTAAGAATTAGAGGCCAATTGATTAACATGGTGTTTGTCAATACGTTAGTCAATATAGAGTGTATGGTATCATTGTGAATAATTGCAAGTAAAAAAGCTCGGACTAGTGACTCACCAATCCATTCATCCACCCAAGCGAAAGCCTGCCTGTGTCCAAGCAGCAAGATGTCCCGAATCACCTGTAACAAAACATGGTTTACTTGTGATAGAATGCAATACAACTTTGTTCAAAAGCAAACAATGTATTCTAGTGATTGAAACAACAACAACAAAAGTGTTGTGAATCATGATTTGTCTCACCTGGTAGTTACAGTACAAGCAGGCGGCAGCAAGAACTGCGGTTTGACCAAACAATTTAGCATTTTCAGATGAGCACAGTATAGCGACTGTTGATGAAACCCAGTTTGTAGAATATTTAAACTAACATTAACGGCTTATCAGTTTAAGCCAGGGGTGTCAAACTAAAATCTAGAGTGGGCCAAAATTTAAAATTGAACAAAGCCGCGGGCCAAGGTTGAACAAATTAACCTTTTAATAGGGACCCAAACAAGTTTTGCATTGAATATTGAACAAGCAAGGCTTATAAAACTTTGTAGTGACATGCAAAATCAAGTTTCAAATAAAAATAATTAAAAAATATCAATGGCATATCAAATACAATTTAAATAAAAATTGAATGCCTATTTTCTATTTGCAGCCTTCTGAGGTAAATATCAACATTAACTTTTTCCACAGGCTAATAAATTTAAAAATAAAATAATGAATAAACCAACCATTCAGGACTTTAAACTGCTCAGTTTGCAACACACTGATCTAATCTGATGTGCCCAAGCCAGATACCTGCCATCTTTACTTGGATGCTAGTTCATTAATGTCGGGGCTCAGGCTTTGAGCTGAGGCAACCTTCATTATCGAACGAAGGTGTTCATTAGTCATTATATCTCGTAGCCCACCCGGACCACAGTCTTGGGTGCGTGTCTTAAAGATACTGCCTTTAACGTCCGCTATGAGCTGTCGTCACGTCCGCTTTTCATCCATTTTAACAACGTGCCGGCCCAATCACAAGATATGTGCGGCTTCTGAATGAACACATACGGGAATGCATGCATACTTGTTCAACAGCGATACAGGTCACACTGAGGGTGGCCGTATAAACAACTTTAACAATGTTTGAAATATACGCCACACTGTGAATCCACACCAAACAAGAATGACAAACACATTTCTAGAGAACATCCGCACCGTAACATAAACACAACAGAACAAATACCCAGAAGCCTTTGCAGCACTAACTCTTCCGGGACATTACAATATACACCCCCGCTACTACCAAACCCCGCCACCCCCCCCCCCCCCCCCCCCCCCCCCCCACCTTGTAGCGGATGTTCTCCCGAAATGTGTTTGTCATTCTTGTTTGGTGTGGGTTTACAGTGTGGCGCATATTTCTAACAAAACTTAAGTTGTTTATACAGCAACCCTCAGTGTAAATTGTATTGCTGTTGATCAAGTATGCATTGCATTCACTTAAATGTGCGTGCAGAAGCGGCACATATGTGACTGGGCCAGCACACGTTGGATGAAAAGTGGATGTGACGATTTTCGGGACGGGCGCTGAAATCTGGTACTCTCCCGGGAGGGTTGGCAAGTATGAGAATTAGCGGTGAATGCGGTGTTACCGCGGCACCGCCACTGAATAGAATCTGCGGGCCAGCTATAGTGTTAATTCGATATCGCCTCAAGGGCCAAGTGAAATTACACGGCGGGCCAGAGTTTGACACCCATGGTTTAAGCAGATCCATATCAACAAAGCAATCTGACTGCCAATGTAATGTTATTCCTCAAATGACCCAGCAGATGGCAGTATTTAGCAGCTATTACAACTTCCACTGACAAGAAAAATGACAAGGGGTTGACTTCTGCCAGCACACCTCAAACTCATGGAATTACCTGATAACTGCAACCTGACACCAATAATCTAACAGGCTGAGCTATGTAAATTGTTTTTGTTGAGTTTTATTTTGAGCTGTCAAAATTAACGACTTAACTCATGTGATTAGTCACAAAAAAAAAAATCACATTAATTATGAACACACTTCGATTGAGGAATTTAATTTGACCGTACACTCTTTTTTACCTGAACCGCTATACGTTCAGTGATCTGATCAATGCATACGTCAGTACGAAAACGAGTGAGGAGACTCCGTCTGGTGTGCTTGCTTGCAAATTTGACTCCAAAATACAGCCTGAAAGAACTTTAGATTAAACTGTTACCAAGTTTTGTGCAAAATAAATCACATTCAAATAAAAAGATCCTGTATCATATTCTGACAAAGTTACATTAGTGTGAAGATATTGGGGTATTTTCCTAAGCAAACTTTAATGCAAGCAAGTAATGACCTGGATTAGTCAAGATTAATCAAAATACCAAAATTAACGAAACAATCATCTGACAACCCTAATTTTATTGCAGACTTTTGACCGGTGCACCCAGAACAGCCCATATCACCCCCTTCTATCCAGTCTTCATTGGCTTCCAGTTAAATTCCACATTGAGTTTAAGATTTTAGTCCTGACATTCCATAAGTTGCACACTGCAAAAAGACAGTGTTCAAAAACAAGAAAAACATTTTACAAAAATTAGGGGTATTTTATTTGAACTAAGCAAAAATTATCTGCTAATAGAACAAGAAAATTTGGCTTGTCAAGACTTTCAAAACAAGAAAAATACAAAAATAGGGGTATTTTATTTGAACTAAGCAAATTATCTGCCAATAGAACAAGAAAATTTGGCTTGTCAAGACTTTTCCAAAACAAGTAAAATTAAAGCTGCAAGCAGCGATGGACGGGACCGACTTTGAGGGCTCATTAATCCAAACCGGAGCAGTAATTAAAACTCTTTCATCACTTTTTAATCAGAAGGGTTCAATCCTCTCCTGTGGCTACTTTGAAGCCGACACGACAAACGCGTTCAGAGGAGATAATGTTTGAAAAAGGTGACTGTTTTTACACAACTTTGTTTTGAAGGGGGAATTGCCAACTTCCTGTTGATTTTTGCTGGGAGTTGTCAGTGTATGAATATAGGTCTAAATGAGACCTACATAGAGGTTTTTGTTTCATGTATCTACGACATTCCTACTGGGAGTTACAGGCAGTTTTGTCTGTGTTTTCTTCCTAGGGGGCAATTTTCAGTTTTGGGGGTTTGGTTTTTTGATTAGATCGCAATTTTCGCCAGTCCTGATGTGTGTGTCTAATTTGGTGAGTTTTGAAGAATGTTAAAGGAGTCAAATTACAGCTCAAAGTGGCGGCGGTATAATAATAAAACGCTAGAAATACAATAGGGTCCTAATTAGCTAAAATCAATGAACTCAAAAATACCTTAAAATAAGTATATTCTTACTAATAACAAGTGCACTTTTCTTGGTAGAAAAAAAAAAAAAGACCTTTTTGCTCAATGTTGAAAAATATTCTTAAATTAAGTAAATGCTAGTGCCATTATCTTGACAATGATATGCGCTCGGCATCATGATTTTTTTTTTTCATGCTTGAAATAAGAAATGATTACTTTAAAAAAGTACTTTTATACTTGTGAGTGTTGATGACACAGCTTTGCAACAGTTGATATTCTAGTTTCAAGCATGTTTTACTCAATATAGCTCATCAAATCTCAGCAACAAGCTGTAATATCTTACTGAGATCATTTAGGACCAAAACCCTTAAAACAAGTAAAACACTCTAACATAAAATCTGCTTAGTGAGAAGAATGATCTTATCAGACAGAAAATAAGCAAATATCATCCTTATTTGAGTTATTTAATCTTACTGTTACAAATATGCGCCACACTGTGAATCCACACAAAACAAGAATGACAAACACATTTGGGGAGAACATCCGCACCGTAACACAACATAAACACAACAGAACAAATACCCAGAACCCCTTGTAGCACTAACTCTTCCGGGACGCTACAATATACACCCCCCGCCTCAACCTCTTCATGCTCTCTCAGGGAGAGCATGTCCCAAATTCCAAGCTGCTGTTTTGAGGTATGTTAAAAAAAATAATGCACTTTGTGACTTCAATAATAAATATGGCAGTGCCATGTTGGCATTTTTTCCTTAACTTGAGTTGATTTATTTTGGAAAACCTTGTTACATTGTTTAATGCATCCAGCGGGGTATCACAACAAAATTAGGCATAAAAATGTGTTAATTCCACGACTGTATATATCGGTTGATATATACAGTCATATATATATCGGAATATCGTCAAAAAAGTCATTATCGGACATCTCTAATTGAAACCCAAATCTACAGCATTCTGTGTGAGTGACCTCTGACCTTATGCACAAACTGCTCCACACGTGTCTGCAGACCCCACACCTCAAACTTGACCGTGACCAGTTTGTACGAGCACATGATGGGATTCTGCGTGTCGATCCAGCCCTCCTGAAGCAGGCCTCGCGACGTCTTCTCTGACTTGAAGTATCGCAAGTCCTGCAATGGCGCATTGAAGACCACACAGGCAAACAGTTAAGACAACACTGTACTGCAAAGCACAGTTAATACATAAAGTGCTGCAAAAAAAAAAAGAATGAAAAAAATAGTTCAAAGTATCTAAAGCAATGGTCCCTAACCAGCAGTCCCCCAAAAAATGTTGTTTGAAGTGACATCCATTTAACTTTTTTTTGTTTTCTGGGTGTTTACTGTAGTGATTGGTGTGATAAGTGTACACTGTAAATATTGCCCTCCCTTTATTCATACATCATGATGTCACCACCGTCACACCCTCCCCCTTTCAGAGGTCTGCAGGACCACAAGGGGGCTCCAAAAGGTTGAGGACCACTGATCTAAAAGGAAATTGGACTACTGTATATTTCGGACTATAAGTCGCAGTTTTTTTTCATAGTTTGGCTGGGTTCCACAGCGACTTATATGTTTTTTTCCTTTTTTATTATGCATTTTCGGCAGGTGCGACTTATACTCCGGTGCAACTTATACTCCGAAAAATACGGTAGTTCTGGTCAGCTCCCATGGTTTGTGGTAGCAAACAGAACGCGTACTTGTTGATTTACTCGTTCGTTGCTATGCGCTTTGTGAAATCAATAAGCCCAGGAAAAATGTTACGGCAATGCTTAAAATGACCAAAATACTGTAATTATAACATGTTATCATGAATGTGCCGGTTAATACATTACATAAACAGCATGTATATAAAACTTTTTTTTTTAAGAGGGCTTTTATAGGCGGAATAGATGAAAAAGACTAGTCTCACACAGGAATTGTGGATGGGCAAAAGTTCCAAAAAATAGCAATTTTTCTTCAACTCTTTTTGTAAGGCTTTAGTGTATTTTTGTATAATAGTATTATATCCTGAAAATCACACCAAAACAAGTATTAATGCAGTTTAATTTTGTGGCAATCAACTGAAAAGAAGTCCACTATTTGGGGCCGAAAACAAAACATCCCATTAGGGTTGAAAACCTTCTACCGTTCAATAATCCATCCATTTTCTACCGCTTGTCCAATAATAAGCAACTATTATATATTTACATTGTAAATATATACTGAATGATTGAATAAGCTTTGATTATGCTCAACAAACATGTTTTATGATATTGATCAAACTTTATTTGTATCAATATTCATATTCGGTACTATACCGCCTCTGAAAAGTACTGGTTTATATTATGTTTATAAACTCAGGAGATATGTCCCTGGACACATGACTTAAATGATGACCAATGTATGATCTTGTAACGACATGGTATCGGATTGATACCCAAATCTGTGGTATCATCCAAAACTAATATCTGTGGTATCATCCAAAACTAATGTAAAGTATCAAACAGAAGAACAAATGATTATTACATTTTAACAGAAGTGTAGATCGAACATGTTAAAAGAGAAAGTAAGCAGATAACAGTAAATGAACAAGTAGATTACCGTATTTTTTTGGAGTATAAGTCGCACTTGCCAAAAATGCATGATAAAGAAGGAAAAAAACACAAGTCGCAATGGAGCCCGGCCAAACTATGAAAAAAACTGCGACTTATAGTCCGAAAAATACGGTAATAATTAATTTTCTTCCACTTGTCCCCAATAATTTTGACAAAATAGAATGGAAAATGACACAATATGTTACTGCATATGTCAGCAGCGAAATTAGGAGCCTTTGTTTGCTTACTTACTAATAAAAGACAAGTTGTCTTGTATGTTCAGTATTTTATTTAAGGACAAACTTGCAATAAGAAAGACGTTTAATGTGCCCTAAGATTTTTTGTTATAATAATGCAATTTATTGTGGTCCCCTTTGTTGAGAAAAGTACCAAAATATTGGTATCTGGACAGCAATACTTTGTAGTGAAGTCAGATCTCAAAATGGCAAGACTCGGTCAAAACAAACTAACTTTTTACAAGAAAAGATTGCAACAGAGCTACTTGTATTAATTCTAAAGCTGCTAGTTCTTCAAGGGGAGGACATGCAAACAATTTTCTAAAATATTTGAACACTAATTTTAAATTAAAGTCGTATTTTTGAACCGTACCGATCTCATCCCAGGCAGCAGTAAGGTATCAACTCACCGCCTATCATGTTAGCACTATTTGTTAAATTAAAATTTAGATGAGCATGACGAGAGACAGATTCGGACTGGCTCCAAGGCGTGCAGTTCATTCTCCAGTTCACGACGAATGTCACCGAGCAGCGACTAAGTTTGTGGTCTATTTGCTACAGTAGACACTCCTGATTTTCGGTAGGTGAAGGTTTCATTGTAGTCAGAGAAAAGTTGCATGTTTTCCTCCCAGCAGATTTTCTCAGTCATGTTATACAGGTGAAACTCAAAACATTTGAATACAGTGTACAAGTCCATTCATGTCAGCAATTAACTTTAAATGTGAAACTAATCTGTGAAATTAACTCATTACATGCAAAATGAGTCTATCATTTGATGATCTTGGCGCACACTTTTTGAAACCCTACTTTTTACTGAGATTTTCAATTCAAGCTTTTGATCAACTATAAGCCACAATCATCAAAATTATAACAAATAAAATGCTTGACATCTCACTTTGCATTTAATAAGTTAATATCACATGTTACATGATTGTGTAATTTCCACATTTTGCTAAATTCGTCATAATATTACCGTATATATAATATATACATATAAATATATGTATATATAATATATAATAATAATATAATTATATTATATATAATAATTATATAATAATATACATATACACATACATATATACATGTATATACATATATACACATACATATACACACACACACACATATATATATATATATATATATATATAATACAGTACCTCTAAACCAGGGGTGTCAAATGTACGGCCCGTGGGCCTGACAGGTTTTATCCGGCCCGCGGGATGAGTTTGCCAAGTCTACAAATGAGCCGAAATTTTTGAATGAAAGAAACTGCTGTTCTAAACGTGTCCACTAGATGTCACAATAGCAATTCTTTGTATCTTTGTAGATTATGCTACATATGTAAAAAAATAAATAAAAAATAAAATAAAAATCACATGTTAGTGCACCAGTCGAGGAAATTGATCAAACTACATAAACATCCTGTAATTTGATTTTGATATTTTTTTATCTTTATAGATTGAAAATGAACACCAATGAGTTGACTGATGAGCGTTATCACAATCTATTCAGAAAGTATAAACAATAACAAATAGAATACTGTTAACCGCAACATGCAAGTGTAAAAAAAAACAAAAAAAAAACCATTTGTACATTTTCCGAATGTGCTTGTTCTATTTTTAAACAAAGAAAACAATCTGAAGTTGCCTTTACTTTTAAGTTATCGTGCCGTGATTTCACCAGTCAGGCCCACTTGGGAGTAGATTTTTCTCTATGTGGCACCCGATCTAAAATGACTTTGACACCCATGCTCTAAACCAGACCTGGGCATTCTGCGTCCCTGTCCGGCCCGCGTGAGGCCAATCATAAATTACAAAATACATTTAAAAAAGTGTCTATGTCGAGTGTGCAATACAATGGTGCTGCTTTTGTTTTGAAAAGCGTTTTGTATTACTTCCGTGTGGACGTATGCGCGTGCGTGATTGTGAGTGAATGTGAACAGCTGCAATCACAAATTACAAAATAAAGTTGAAAAAACATCTATGTCGTGCGCGCAATACAACTGTGCTGCTTTTATTTTGAAAAGTGTTATTTATGGACGTATGTCCGTGTGTAACCTGTGAGTGAAGGTGCACAGCGACAAGTGATGCACGGTTACTCCCGAGACGCTAAAAAGAGAAAAGTTGGCGTGTTTTCAACAAGACATGGACTGCCAAGCAACGTTCCCTTTAAGGTGCGCGCCTGTGCAATTGCGCACTGCTCAAGCGTCCTCTGCACAGCAAATATATGCCGCGCACCAAATCAAATCCCATCTGAATTCTAAACAAAATAAACACATTTCTTCTGTGTAATTTTGCAATGCAACTCTGAGTGACAGTGACAACAAGCGGCCCTAACGGTGTTCGTCAACACTGTTCAATTATTGTAACGTCTATCGAGATGCTCCGAGGCCAGGAATTATATTGATCACTTTATTGAGCAAAACTGTTTATATTCGGCCATAACCACACCAAAAACATGAGTAAAACACTTCTATCTGGAAAAACTAGTCATTTTCTGCCGTACAAACCAGGCCAAAAGCAACTTGTCATCTGTCACCAACACGCATACCACTAAACCACTGGTGCGTTTATGGCCACACAAAAAGTCGGACAACTCAAACACCACACAAAGTTACACTATGACTCCTCAGTCATACGTGTGCTTATTTTACTGTCATTTATTATTCATTTTAATTTATTGATATTAATCATGGAATGCTGATACGAGAGAAAGTTACAGGAATGCACACTTCATCCTATGCTTACATTTCATTGTGCAACATGAGGATGTTTAAGGGCAACTAAATGTGATCTCTGAAAGGGGTACAAATTATTTCCAAAGCAGTGCTTTTGGTATAAAGTTAAGTTAGGTTAAATGAAAGTATTATTATTTATTTTACGGTATATATCAAAAATAATATTGAGCAAAATTTAATTGAAATATTGTCGATGTGGCCCTCAAGCAGTGCTCGGGTTGCTCATGCGGCCCCCGGTAAAAATTAATTGCCCACCCCTGCTCTAAACTAAACAAAATTGAGGCTAATCCACATTTTTTTCCCTCTTTTTTCCCCCCAAATAAGAATCGATTAGAGAACCGTTAAGGAATCAATTCATTAAGCAGAATCGAAAATGGAATAGGAACCGGGAAAATCTTATCAATTCCCATCCCTATAAAGCACTTTTCAAACAGAAAATGTAGCACAGTGCTTTACATTTAAAAACAATCAGACAACCCACCCTAAACCTCTTTTTCGTCTACCAGACAATAAAATGCATGTAAAAATTGGACACCTGAGCACAGAACAATTAAGTGAAAAAACACTATCTTAAGGAGCCAAGTGCACCAGGAGCTGCATGATGAGGGGCCACGACTGGGCGGAACCTGATACAGGGCACCCAGCAAGGGACCAGGGAGTCCTCTTGCCGAGGAACCCATGAGCCAGAGCCACAGCAGCCGTGGCACATCAGAGCCCCCAGTGTCGAGGAAACGCTGGAAATAGCCTCAATACAACTCAAATATATTATTAGCATAAAATAAATAAATATGATACAATATAATTAGTAAAATGCATCAATATTACATAAATATGTAGTTAAACTAAATAGAAATAATTAAATTGGCATGTGGTACACTGCAAAAACTGAAATCTAAGTAAGATTAAATATGTCAAATAAGGGTGATATTTGCTTATATTCTGTCAGATAAGATAATTCTTCTCACTAAGCAGATTGTATGTTAGAGTGTTTTACTTGTTTTAAGTGTTTTGGTCCTAAATGATCTTAGTAAGATATTACAACTTGTTGCTGAGATTTGATGAGCTATATTGAGTAAAACATGCTTGAAACTAGAATATCAACTGTTGCAAAGCTGTGTCATCAACACTCACAAGTATAAAACTACTTTTTTAAAGTAATAATTTCTTATTTCAAGCATGAGAACAAATCATGACTTTGACACAATTGTGTCTCATAATTAAAACAGATGACAGCCTAATGAACTTTGCTGTTTTATTTTCAATGAAACAATAGAAAATACGTACTCATATAGTAGTACAGTTGGCACAGTACAGTAAACTGACAGTTAATATTTAAACATTTAACATGTGACATTTTTAACTTTTGAACAGAAATAGTTCATGCACATTCAGATGAATTCTTCAAAATTACAATTAAAAAATGTAATTGTATGCGCACTAATTGACTGAAAGAGCACGCAGTTGGCGCGATGATGTCATGTTATCGATGGAAAAATGCATTTTTAGACCATGTGATTTGCCTGAGCGGCTAGGAGACCCCGAGAGTAACAAGCGGTTGCCTCGTTGCCTTTCCATTAAGAAAAATAAACTAGTTTTTAGTATAAGTTTGCTGGTTTCAAGAAATGTAATGCCGAGCACATATCATTATGTCAAGATAAAGGCACTAGCATTTACTTCATTTAAGAATATTTTTCAACATATTGAGCAAAAAGGTCTTACATATATTTTTTTTTCTATCAAAAAAAGTGCACTTGTTATTAGTGAGAATATACTTATTTTAAGGCATTTTTGGGTTTATTGAAGTTAGCTCATTTTAATTGTTTTGGAAAGTTTTGACAAGCCAAATTATCTTGTTCTATTGGCAGATAATTTTGCTTAGTTCAAATAAAATACCCCTAATGTTTGTATTTTTTTTCCCTTCTTTTTGAACACTGACTTTTTGCAGTGTAAATAAAAGCTACGAGCAATGTCTTTGAGTTTGATTTAAAAATCGTGACCTAAAGCAGACAATTCCACAAATAGGGGGCGCAATAATGGAATTACCCTTTCCTGTGAGTACAGGTCCAGACTTTTGCAGCGATAAAGAAATAGTTTATAGTCTAATGCTCAGATAACTATGTTGTGACACAAACCCCAGCTTACCTCTGCCTCTTTGTAATGGCGTTCAGGGAGGTCGTCGTAGGCAATGTCGACAAAACACACCTCCCTCTCCTGGTCCTGCAGCTCGGAGTGAAATATCTGGGGGGGGGGGGAAAAGAACAAGTTACTATGCCATTATTGATAATAAAAAAAATACAAATCAAAATAATCTTGGAAGGAGCCAGGCTCTGCATTGTAATGCCTTATAAAACCAATGGAGGGCACTAAGGCCAAACTGCTTCATTCAAAAGCACTGCGCTTTACCAGTGTTTATGAATCAATCATTTTTATTGTTGTTGTCATAATATCCGTTATACATGCCAACAAGATATTTCTGAGCATATTAAAGCCGCATAGAAAAGTGCTGAGATGTGCAGGTGACTTTAGCCGAATGGTCTTCTGGTACATTCATAGGCTGTCTAATAACTGTAGTTTTCCGCAGCATTATTCCAGGACGATAAACAAAGTAATGCTTTCAAAATAACAACTATAAAAATAAATCACATTTCTCACCATCGCTATGAAGTAGTGTTGTATTTAATCGTTTTAGAGTCTACATTTCCAGAAATATCATGAACTTCTCTAATCACCATTAGTCTTACTTTGTATAAACTGGAAAACCAGCATCCTCTACAATAGACAATTGATTTTAGTCTATTTTTGTCAGAGTTACAGGAGGCTATTCTGTTTTTTATGGAACTTTTGCAAAAATGTGAGTCTCACTTCGGGGTGTAACGGTACGTGTATTTGCATTGAACCGTTTTGGTACGGGGGTTTCGGTTCGGTTGTGTACCGAACAAGTTTCCACACAAACTTATTAAGTAGCCGCCTCCGTTTCCTTCTGTCTCTGTCAGTACTCTACACAGCACCCAGCATTGTCCCACCCACACAACCATCTGATTGGTTACAAACAGAGCGGTAACAGCCAATCAGCAGGTAAGCATCAGGCTGCGGACTCTCCCCAAATTATAGTAAACACCTCCCAGTCAACTACTAGTAACATCACTATGAGCCCGTTGACCTTCTAGAAACCTAAACGGCAGCTCAGCTCGCTCGCAGTCCTGGCTTGAGGTGAAGGCTAATTCGCTTTTAGCGTAATGTTAGCTCATTTTGCGGTGTGTGTGCATGTGTGTTACGGACAGCAAAGCCCTGTCTGTTATTTCACTTTACCTTTTTCTGTGTTGATTGAGCTGTGTTGAAGCAGGGCATTATGTTAAATGAAGAGTTTCTGTCTCTGATAGTTGATATAATAATGTAACTGCACCATTAAGCCTACATGAACTCCATGGTGTTCAGGGATGAATAGTCTCTCCTATTGCTATTGTACCATTTATTTTTTCAGCTATAGTTACATTAATCATTAGTAATGCAGCAGCCTAGTTTTGAATGGCAGGGTCCCTGCTATCACATGTTGATAAAAATATAACATTTACATAATAAAAATCAACTACAGGCTTCCCAAATGCTGTAATAAATTAAGCATGAGGAGTTGACTTGAAACTGTTAAATGTTGCACTTTTTATATGTAGAAGAAAAGTTTTGTCATTTTATTTAATCTGAGCAACTAAAGGCAGTTTAATGTTGATTAACGTGGGCAGAATTATTATAGTGTTCCCAATGTTAAAAGGATAAAGCCATTGTTTACAAATTTGGTAAATAAATAACAAAAAAAATTATATTTTGTTGTTTTCTTACTGTACCGAAAATTAACCGAACCGTGACCTCTAAACAGAGGTATGTACTGAATCGAAATTTTGGTGTACCGTTACACCCCTAGTCTCACTCGTTTTTGGAACTGAACTCGTGGGCCACCAGTTGAAAAGCCCAAAATGGTGAAAAAGAGGACCGAAGATGGAACCTTGAGGAACACTAACTAAATAAGTTGAACAAATGACTACATCTGAAGTAAACAAGCTACAGCATTACAAAATATGTGTAACTGCCAAAAAGGAGAGGACTTGAGGGGTGCCTTGAGGAACGCCTCAGCAAAGAAATTACACTTTTGGACCGCAGTGTTCTGTTTGCTAGAAAGGTAAAAAATGTCAATGTAAGGATCTGCCAATGTGTTTATAGCGGTCCTAGTTCCTCTAAACAGGGTTACTCAACTGCAGAGGTGTCAAACGTACGGCCAAGGTTAATCCAGCCTGCGGTCTGCAAGATGAGTTGGCCAAGTAGTAAAATGAGCTGCAATTATTCATGAAATAATTTCTAAATAAACCCACTGAAAATGTCGCAATAGCAATTATGTTAGCATTAGGCAAGCAAACGGTTTATAGCGGGACCAAGCAAAGATATCTACTAGAAGTATGCCAAGCAAGAGTAACCGTGGTACACAGTAAAGTAGGGCTGCGGCTCCTCCCCCTAGAGTCCAGGGGCCGAATTTAAATAAGTGGCAAAAGTTTATTCCCCGTTCAATATGTGCACGTGCAATCCACCAATATGTCTAAACATGGTCTCGTTTCCGGATCCTCGTCTGTAAGTGACCCGGAACAACAGAAGACAGAACCGTGTCAGTGTCGTCAAAACAATTTTGACCTGGTCAAGAGTTCCCTTCTATTTTTTTTTTATGTCCAGAGACATGAAAAGTGACACATTTTAATGGTTCTCTACCGGGCATGCAAACGTCGCTCTTTTTCTGTTGTTCCGGGTCACTCAAAGACGAGGATACATAGACACTGCGCGTGTGCAATCCACCATATTGTTAAACATTGAACGAGGAATACAAAATAAAAAAAATAAAAAAAGTTTTTCCACCCGCTTTTTTATTACTTATTTTCATCGGTCTGTGTTGGCCCTGTGATGAGGTCTCGACTTGTCCAGGGTGCACAATGTTCTGGCTGCAGCAACTATAAGTTGACATATACCTTTAAGAGGTATAGTACGTCTACATTGCATATGAAGGTACGCCATGTACTGTATATGTTGGGGCACATCCTCCACTGCCCCTAATGCAAAAGCTACAAGAGTCCAGACTAAAGCTCTGAAGTTGCATCACCACTATTCTGTATATCCTTATATTCTAATCTTTCCAAGAAGAAAATTAATCCTCTAGTATCCCCTTGGGAGAGAGATTACATTTTAAATTGTTAGTTTTGCATGCACACACATTTAGTGATATTACACGTACGGCGTGCATTACTATATTCCTTGCCAAAGGCACGATCTGTAGCATATAATCCAAAAGTGTGTGATGAACAGTAATTACTCCAAAATGAGCAGTGAACTGGCCAGCTTTCAGTCCTTACAGCGAAATGCATACAGATCTCCACGTTGAAGGTGAACAGCACTTTATTAGGAAATTTGCCTGTGTCCGATAATGGCTTTTTTGCCGATATCCGATATTGTCCAACTCTTAATTACCGATTCCGATATCAACCAATACCGATATATACAGTCGTGGCATTAACACATTATTATGCCTAATTTTGTTGTGATGCCCCACTGGATGCATTAAACAATGTAACAAGGTTTTCCAACATAAATCAACTCAAGTTATGGAAAAAAAGGCCAACATGGCACTGCCATATTTATTATTGAAGTCACAAAGTGCATTTTTTTTTTTTTTTTTTTAAACATGCCTCAAAACAGCAGCTTGGAATTGGGGACATGCTCTCCCTGAGAGAGCATGAGGAAGTTGAGTTTGGCGGAGTTGGGGGATAAGGGGTAGCGGGGGGTGTATATGGTAGCGTCCTGGTAGAGTTAGTGCTGCAAGGGGTTCTGGGTATTTGTTCTGTTTATGTTACGGTGCGGATATTCTCCCGAAATGTGTTTGTCATTCTTGTTTGGTGTGGGTTCACAGTGTGGCGCCACCCTCAGTGTGACCTGTATGGCTGTTGACCAAGTATGTTTTGCATTCACTTGTGTGTGTGAAAAGCTGTAGATATGTGATTGGGCCGGCACTCAAAGGCTGTGACTATAAGGTTTATTGCCGCTCTGTACAGCGGCGTTTTAAAAAGTCATACATTTTACTTTTTGAAACAGATACCGATAATTTCCGATATCACAATATAAAGCAATTATCGGACATCTCCAGTTACAATCTTTATGTAAGACAAGAACACGTTTTTCCATTTTTTATGCATTTTATTTTGTAACATTCGGCTCTTATTACAAGGCTAACAACGTAGCTAATGAAAATAATGTATTCCGCCCATAAAGCCCTTTAAAATAAAAACATCCAAAAAGTGCCAACAATACTCCATTTACACGTTGTGATCTGCATATTAACCAAGTATTAGATTGTCATTGTTAAAAGTTAAAGTGCCAATGATTGTCACACACACACACACACACTAGGTGTGGCGAAATTATTCTCTGCATTTGACCCATCACCCTTGATCACCCCCTGGGAGGTGAGGGAAGCAGTGAGCAGCAGCGGTGGCCGCGCCCAGGAATCATTTTTGGTGATTTAACCCCCAATTCCAACCCTTGATGCTGAGTGCCAAGCAGGGAGGTAATGGCTCCCATTTTTATAGTCTTTGGTATGAACTCACAACCTACCGATCTCAGGGCGGTATAGTTAAGCGCTAACGCAGAGGAACTACTTTTAGCGGCGCTTTGATCACAGAGAAATTTTGCCAACCTCAAGTTGGCAAAAATTAATTCTAGATTATAAATCACGCCACTCACGTTTACAGTAGAAGGTTGTGGTCATAAACCGAGAAGTTGGTCAACTTTGAAATTCAATTTAACTCCAAAAACACCAACATACGCTAGTTTGCATTGCCTTATTTTATACATCCGTGATGATTATGCTGAATTTATTATCTAAAACACAAGTTTTGAGAGCTGACAATTGTAAATTAGGTGATTGTTTTATCATGTTAGTAGTTCATATTTCTTGTTTAGCACTTGGCAGTACTGCCACAGTGTTTCACTAAAGCTGCTCATCACTCAGCATCTGAAACTTGTAGCTCATATTACTTATATTTAGGCTAAAAAAAATAAGGTTTTGGATCTTCATTTGTCCCAAAGTAGTCATCGATGGCTCTCATGAAGTCTGCCATGATTAGTAGTGGTTGTTATTGTTGAAGTAAATGGTGATATGATGCACTCAATAAAACGACCAATCACGCAAATATGACATGTTATTATGAATGTGCCTGTTACTACATTACATATACTGTACTTATAGCATGTATATAAAACGTTCAATGTTTTTGGATTTTTTTAGAGCGCTTTAAAAAAGGTGCAAGAGATTGAATTCCATTACCTGCATTGTTAGCCATCAACTTTGAGCCATAAATGAGAATGCCCAAAAAAAGAGAACATATTGTGAATGATAGGCAAAATATTAAAGGGGAACATTATCACAATTTCAAAAGGGTTAAAACCATTAAAAATCAGTTCCCAGTGGCTTATTTTATTTTTCGAAGTTTTTTTCAAAATTTTACCCATCACGCAATATCCCTAAAAAAAGCTTCAAAGTGCCTGATTTTAACCATCGTTATATACACCCGTCCATTTTCCTGTGACGTCACATAGTGATGCCGATACAAACAAACATGGTGCATAGAACAGCAAGATATAGCGACATTAGCTCGGATTCAGACTCGGATCTCAGGGGCTTAAGCGATTCAACAGATTACGCATGTATTGAAATGGATGATTGTAGTGTGGAGGCAGGTAGCGAAAACGAAATTGAAGAAGAAACTGAAGCTATTGAGCCATATCGGTTTGAACCGTATGCAAGCGAAGACGACAAAAATGACACGACAGCCAGCGACACGGGAGAAAGCCAGGACGAATTCGGCGATCGCCTTCTAACCAACGATTGGTATGTGTTTGTTTGGCATTAAAGGAAACTAACAACTATGAACTAGGTTTACAGCATATGAAATACATTTGGCAACAACATGCACTTTGAGAGTGCAGACAGCCCAATTTTCATCAATTAATATATTCTGTAGACATACCCTCATCCACTCTCTTTTCCTGAAAGCTGATCTGTCCAGTTTTGGAGTTGATGTCAGCAGGCCAGGGAAGCTAGGGTCGATATTCTTCTCTTGATCATCTCCGGTGGCATAAGGGACGGTGTGAGCCAAGACATCCAGGGGGTTTAGCTCGCTCGTCTGCGGGAACAAACTGCCGCCATTGCTTGCCGTGCTACCGAGGTCCTTTGTCCCTGAATTGCTCACACACTCCGGCAGATTCAATGGGGGTCTGGCGGCAGATTTCTTTGACTTTATCGTTGGAAATGCATCTGCTTTGAGTGTCGCAGGATATCCACACATTCTTGCCATCTCTGTCGTAGCATAGCTTTCGTCGGTAAAGTGTGCGGAACAAACGTCCAATTTCTTGCCACTTTCGCATCTTTGGGCCACTGGTGCAACTTGAATCCGTCCCTGTTCGTGTTGTTACACCCTCCGACAACACACCGACGAGGCATGATGTCTCCAAGGTACGGAAAACAGTCGAAAAAACGGAAAATAACAGAGCTGATTTGACTCGGTGTTTGAGAAAATGCCGGATCGCTTCCCGATGCTCCGAGAGCGAATAATAGAAAGGTGTTTAATTCGCCAAAATTCACCCATTTAGAGTTCGGAAATCGGTTAAAAAAAAATATATGGTCTTTTTTCTGCAACATCAAGGTATATATTGACGCTTACATAGGTCTGGTGATAATGTTCCCCTTTAAAGTGCAGTTCTCTTTTAAAAAAGGTCCCATGGGTGAGACTACATCTTGGAATTTCTGAGCTGTAAATGAATGTTTCAGACAGGAGTCCATAATTAATATTGTGAATTCACTCAGGGCTCTTTTCTCTGCCTGCTCATTGTGGGTTAAGACGGTTGTTTTCCAGGAAAGTCGAGGCCAACATAGTTTCCATTGGTATTACTGATATAACAAAGGCTGTGTATCAGCATTTTGTCACCATGTAAAATGCAAATATTTTCTTTCTGAAGTAGGTTGTTTTTGTCTTGTGCAAGTGACAATGTGGATGGTATAATAACCATGTTAGCATGCATGTGTGCACAAGGATGAAGGGAAAAAAAGGCAGGGGTGGATCAAAACCGCACAACCGAAACACATGAGTGTGTGTAGAGGAACATTTCAGAAGAACAGAGAAGAAAATGTACAGTATGTTGGTCTACTACATACAAAACATTAGGCTGCACTGAAATTGTTTTGCACTACGTTCATATTGCTTTCAGGATTTGGTATGTTTGTCTGGAAAACTGTCTGAGGCTACAGTACAATAATCAAACAGTGACAATATTTTTGTCAGCCTCATTCACACAATTGTCATTTTCCACAGACAATTATTGAAATGCTGGATTTATACAATTTTCATATGCAATCATGTGAACATAAAAGTATAACCGGTAAGTCAATATTAAAATTTGTTCGAGACTACTTTATTATCTACTGCACAACATCATAGGACACTTTTTTTTTTTTTTTCTTTTTTTAAAAGGGGACCTATGATGACTTAAACCCTTTTCTGACTTACAAATGTTCTGGATACTTGTGTTAAAAGTGCCAAACCATAAGGCTGCACGCATTTTGGGATGCCTCTTAATACAGGTTTTTTTTTTTTAACATACAATTGTGTGGAATAGGCCATACTTGCCAACCTTGAGACCTGGGGGGCGTTGGGGTGGAGAGGGGGCGTGGTTTAGGTTTAAAGGGGAGGAGTATATTGACAGCTAGAATTCACCAAGTATTTCATACATACGATATATATATATATATATATATATATATATGGCATTTTGAGTTAAGTTATCTTATATTCCTTAAGATTTATTTATGCAAGTTTGAAGTATCAATTATCTAAACAGTTTTGTTTGCATATTTTCAGGATATATATATATATGTATATATATATATATATCCTGAAAATATGCAAACAAAACTGTATATATATATATATATATATATATATATATATATATATATATATATATATATCCTGAAAATATGCAAACAAAACTGTGTATATATATATATATATATATATATATATATATATATATATATATATATATATCCTGAAAATATGCAAACAAAACTGTGTTTAGATAATTGATACTTCAAACTTGCATAAATAAATCTTAAGGAATATAAGATAACTTAACTCAAAATGTAATGAATAAAATGCTAAAGTTGTTGATAAACGAGCAATTATTTTAATAATTAAATATGGTCATTTTAAATGAATTATTATGATAATTTAAAATTAATTATTTCAAATATGTTTATTTTAATGTATAATTCGCGCTGAATTTCGGGAGTCTCCCGGAAAATTCGGGAGGGTTGGCAAGTATGGAATAGGCTGACAAAAATAACAGTGACGCGATTATGTTATTGTCAATGTTGTCAACATTGACCAGTAAGTAAAATGTTCAGCAACCCGCGGCTCTTTAGCGCCGCCCGAGTGGCTCCCTGGAGCTTTTTCAAAAATGGCAAAAGATGGGACGGAAAATATATTTGTTGTTTTAATTAGGAGGACAAACATAACACAAACCTTCTTAATTGTTAGAAAGCCCACTGTTTAATATGTTTGTGTTTATGCTTCACTGAAGACAGTACCGTTTTGTCTTACTAATTTTGGCGGTCCTTGAACTCACCGTAGTTTGTTTACATGTACAACTTTCTCCGACGCTGCCACAGAAAGACGTGTTTTATGCCACGCCTTTGTCTCATTTTGTCCACCAAACGTTTTATGCTGTGCATGAATGCACAAAGGTGAGCTTTGTTGAGGTTATTGACTTGTGTGGAGTGCTAACATGCTATTTAGACTAGCTGTGTACATATTTCCTTTACTTATGTCCTCTGGGTATTTTATTTATATTTGCATGTCTCATGACACATTATCTGTATGTAATATTGGCTGCATTTCTGATTGTGTGCCATGTTGTTCCAGACCACAGCATTGATTAAAACTTGTATTAGTACGTTGCACAGTGAAGTACATATTCCGTACAATTGACCACTAAATGGTAACACCCGAATAAGTTTTTCAACTTGTTTAAGTCGGGGTCCACTTAAATTGATTCATGATACAGATATATACTATCAGATATGTTACAGCAAACGTTACCCATCTTGCAAAAATCGTAATAAATTCAAGTCCTTTAAGTTGGACACACATCTATACCATTGGTAGTTTTAAGCCAGTAATTTCCATGAGTTATCTAACCCTCTGAGACACTTACATCATGTGTTGCCTTCATTATAACACTTACCGTATTTTTCGGACTATAAGTCGCAGTTTTTTTTCATGGTTTGGCCGGGCTCCAGTGCGACTTATGTTTTTTTCCTTTTTTATTATGCATTTTCGGCAGGTGCGACTTATACTCCGGTGCGACTTATACTCCGAAAAATACGGTACATAAGGCTTTTAGCGGCTCCAGACAGATTTGTTTTTTATATTTTTGGTCCAATATGGCTCTTTCAACATGTTGGGTTGCCGACCCCTGGATTAACCAAATACTTTAAGTGCGACTTATGTTTTTTTCCTTTATTATGCATTTTCGGCAGGTGCGACTTATACTCCGGTGCGACTTATACTCCGAAAAATACGGTACATAAGGCTTTTAGCAGCTCCAGACAGATTTGTTTTTTATATTTTTGGTCCAATATGGCTCTTTCAACATGTTGGGTTGCCGACCCCTGGATTAACCAAATACTTTAAGAAGGTGGGGCATGGAGATTTTCATTTGCAATCTAAACGAGAACATATGCACACATCAACCGTTTGCAGATATACGCAAAAAGCAGGTTGTAAAAAAGGGGCGGTAGAGCAAAATGTCCACCAAATTATATAAAATACATATTCTCTAGATCACAAAGAAGAATGTTACTGAAATTGTGTTTTAGAATAATCATAGGTCTTTTAAAGTTTGTATATGTTTGTATATACACCCGTTTGACTTTGACCAGAACATGTGAAATTCTTCATGCACAGCACCCTCTGTTCAAATAGTGCACAGGGCCTCTTTTACACCCACTCATTTCCGGACCACATGCACGTTTACCCCTTCACTTGCACACTTCCTTCCCTCTTTAGTTCCATTTTCCTCTCAGGGTTAGTACCGCATGTATACTCACATTTTGCGTAAAGAGAAACTGTACTTTTTGGGAATTTTGCCTATCATTCACAATGTTTATCTAAGACAAGAACACTTGTCTTTTGAGTGGGCTAACAATGCAGGGATTGGGGATTATACTATAGTTCTCCTATAAACCCGTCTGAAAAAAACCCATCCAAAAACCGCCAACAACGCCCCGTTTACATGCCCTAACCTGCATATTAACCACGCTATATCGACATCGGTTTGTAGGAGCTAACCCCAACACTACTTTTCTGGTGTAGTGACAGTGCCTTGCTCCTCACTCACAATACAATGTGATAGGCCAATCTGCATTACCTTTCATGTAGGTCAATCTGTATTATCTTTCATGTTTTGTTTGTACACTGTTAGCTCGACTGTATATCGCTGCGATATCAAGCACTATGTGCTCCATATACAGGTATCAAAATCAATATGGTGACTTACTCCATGGACAGTGGTCCATCTAGTCCAGTTGGTCTGGAACATATTTTCCAGTTGATTTTGGGTAGGTGGAAAAAAAAGTTTCTACCACTGCAGGGTTTGTTGGCACAAACAATTGCGTTTTGATGCAGTCTCTTGGAGCGGTGTTGTCTCGCTACATAAACAAAGCCTTTTGTGTCAATGGTGACGTGTGCAGCTGTTACACCACCAAGTCATGCTGATGTAGATGTTGCATCCCCTTACTCTGTCGGCCACCCATCTGCTGACGTTTCACTTTTTCTTCTTGCCTGCTTAGCTTCTAAAATCCTACATATATTCAGGTTCAAAATTCAAAACGTTTTTGATTCTTATTTATTCCAGAGTAGTTGTGGTCAGCTCCCATGGTTTGTGGTGGCAAACAGAACGCGTACTTGTTGACTTACTCGTTGTACTCGTTCATTGCTATGCGCTTCGTGAAATCAATAAGCTCAAGAAAAATGTTACGGCAATGCTTAAAATGACCAAAATACTGTAGTTATAACATGTTATGAATGTGCCGGTTAATACATACTTGCCAACCTTGAGACCTCCGTTTTCGGGAGGTGGGGGGAGGAGTATATTTACAGCTAGAATTCACCAAGTCAAGTATTTCATATACACATACATACATACATACATACATATACTTGAATTTCAGTGTTCATTTATTTACACATATACACACACATAACACTCATCTACTCATTGTTGAGTTAAGGGTTGAATTGTCCATCCATGTTCTATTCTCTGTCACTATTTTTCTAACCATGCTGAACACCCTCTCTGATGATGCATTGCTGTGTGGCACGCACAGAAGTGCTTTCATCAAATGCACTAGATGGCAGTATTGTCCTGTTTAAGAGTGTCACAACATTGCTGTTTACGGCAGACGAACTGCTTTACGGTAGACGAAAACGTGACTACTGCTGTTGTGTGTTGCCGCGCTGGGAGGACGTTAATGAAACTGCCTAACAATAAACCCACATAAGAAACCAAGAACTCGCCCTCCATCATTCTACAGTTATAACGTGATTGGGCAGGCACGCTGTTTATATTGTGGGAAAGCGGACTCAGGTCCGCATGGACCTGAGTCCGCCTGAATTTCGGGAGAAAATTTGTACCGGGAGGTTTTCAGGAGAGGCGCTGAATTTCGGGAGTCTCCCGGAAAATCCGGGAGGGTTGGCAAGTATGGGTTAATACCAGAGGTGGGTAGAGTAGCCAGAAATTGTACTCAAGTAAGAGTACTGTTACTTTAGAGATTTATTACTCAAGTAAAAGTAAGGAGTAGTCACCCAAATATTTACTTGAGTGAAAGTAAAAAGTATGTTGTGAAAAAACTACTCAAGTACTGAGTAACTGATGAGTAACATACACACTCATATCATATCATATATATATATATATATATATATATATATATATACATACATACATATACATTGATATATACAGTATATAATTTATATGTATTTATTTTGCTGTTTTTGTTTACATGTTAAAGCTGTTTTAATGAATATACATGCATGTTTAACATATAGATTCCTTTCTTTAATGAAGACTAGAATATAAGTTGGTGTATTACCTGATTCTGATGACTTGCGTTGATTGTAATCAGACAGTCGTGATGATAACGTCCACGTTTTCAAATGGAGGAGAAGAAAAGTTCCTCCTTTCTGTCTAATACCACATGAAAGTGGTGGGTTTTTGGCATCTTATTTGTCCAGCTTCCAAACTCGTTTTTATACACTTTACAAGAAATATATTGGCGTCAAACTCCGTAGCTTGCTGGCTTGTTTGCGCTGGCTTTCGGAGACTCTTGTTTTGAAAGCGCAGGCGCGATGGAGCGGCACTTTTATTGTGAAGACAGGAACGTCCTCATGTGCGGTCAGTCTTTAGGCTTTTGACGGGATGTACGGTTGAAATAAAAAAGTATCTTTTTTCCTTCACACTTTTGATTGATTGATTGGAACTTTTATTATTAGATTGCACAGTACAGTACATATTCCGTACAATTGACCACTAAATGGTAACACCCCAATAAGTTTTTCAACTTGTTTAAGTCAGGTCATGTGACCACCTGGCTCTGTTTGATTGGTCTAACGTCACCAGTGACTGCATCTGATTGGTGGAACGAAGTGAAACGTCACCAGTAAGGCAGGCACTTTGAAGGTCTGTCTGACAGACCAAAACAAACAAAGCGTGCATTAACAGATCGATAAAAATTAGTAGCGAGTAGCGAGCTGAATGTAGATAAAAGTAGCGGAGTAAAAGTAGCGTTCCTTCTCTATAAATATACTTAAGTAAAAGTAAAAGTATGTTGCATTAAAACTACTCTTAGAAGTACAATTTATCGCAAAAGTTACTCAAGTAGATGTAACGGAGTAAATGTAGCGCGTTACTACCCACCTCTGGTTAATACATTACATAAACAGCATGTATATAAAACTTTTTTTTTTTTAAGAGGGCTTTTATAGGCGGAATAGATGAAAAAGACTAGTCTCACACAGGAATTGTGGATGGGCAAAAGTTCCAAAAAATAGCAATTTTTCTTCAACTCTTTTTGTAAGGCTTTAGTGTATTTTTGTATAATAGTATTATATCCTGAAAATCACACCAAAACAAGTATTAATGCAGTTTAATTTTGTGGCAATCAACTGAAAAGAAGTCCACTATTTGGGGCCGAAAACAAAACATCCCATTAGGGTTGAAAACCTTCTACCGTATTTTTCGGACTATAAGTCGCAGTTTTTTTTCATAGTTTGGCCGGGCTCCAGTGCGACTTACATATGTTTTTACCCTTCTTTATTATGCATTTTCGGCAGGTGCGACTTATACTCCGGTGCGACTTATACTCCGAAAAATACGGTAGTTGTGGTCAGCTCCCATGGTTTGTGGTAGCAAACAGAACGCGTACTTGTTGACTTACTCGTTCATTGCTATGCGCTTTGTGAAATCAAAAAGCCCAGGAAAAATGTTATGGCAATGCTTAAAATGACCAAAATACTGTAATTATAACATGCTATCATGAATGTGCCGGTTAATACATTACATAAACAGCATGTATATAAAACAGTTTTTTTTTTAAGAGGGCTTTTATAGGCGGAATAGATGAAAAAGACTAGTCTCACACAGGAATTGCGGATGGGCAAAAGTTCCAAAAAATAGCAATTTTTCTTTAACTCTTTTTGTAAGGCTTTAGTGTATTTTTGTATAATAGTAATATATCCTGAAAATCACATCAAAACAAGTATTAATGCAGTTTAATTTTGTGGCAATCAACTGAAAAGAAGTCCACTATTTGGGGCCGAAAACAAAACATCCCATTATGGTTGAAAACCTTCTACCGTATTTTTCGGACTATAAGTCGCAGTTTTTTTTTCATAGTTTGGCCGGGCTCCAGTGCGACTTATATATGTTTTTTCCCTTCTTTATTATGCATTCTCGGCAGGTGCGACTTATACTCCGGTGCGACTTATACTCCGAAAAATACGGTAGTTGTGGTCAGCTCCCATGGTTTGTGGTAGCAAACAGAACGCGTACTTGTGGCTTACTCGTTCATTGCTATGCGCTTTGTGAAATCAAAAAGCCCAGGAAAAATGTTATGGCAATGCTTAAAATGACCAAAATACTGTAATTATAACATGTTATCATGAATGTGCCGGTTAATACATTACATAAACAGCATGTATATAAAACAGTTTTTTTTTTAAGAGGGCTTTTATAGGCGGAATAGATGAAAAAGACTAGTCTCACACAGGAATTGTGGATGGGCAAAAGTTCCAAAAAATAGCAAATTTTCTTCAACTCTGTAAGGCATTAGTGTATTTTTGTATAATAGTAATATATCCTGAAAATCACACCAAAACAAGTATTAATGCAGTTTAATTTTGTGGTAATCAACTGAAAAGAAGTCCACTATTTGGGGCCGAAAACAAAACATCCCATTAGGGTTGAAAACCTTCTACCGTATTTTTCGGACTATAAGTCGCAGGTTTTTCCATAGTGCGACTTATGTTTTTTTCCTTCTTTATTATGCATTTTCGGCAGGTGCGACTTATACTCTGGTGCGACTAATACTCCGAAAATACGGTAATTGAGTCCAGTGGTTGAAAAAAGTATCACTAGTAGTACACAGGATCTTAGGAGGATCAGTGTTTTTGTTTTTCTTAGATTTTTAAAAGAGACATGGTAACGTATGAAATAACTGAACAAATACAAATGTTTCAATGTCAAAATGTAATTCCTATTTCTGAAGTGTTAATGTTTAACTTACTTTTAATACGGCAAAAGATATATATTCAAAGCTAAACCGTGACAATAAGTGCAAGGTAGCAAACATGTTGGTACTTTAAAAGCAAACATTTTTGGAGGTGACACTTGGTATAACTTTGAGAACCATTTATCTAGATCACTGGTACCCAACCACCGGTGCGAGGACCGGTACAACCGGGCCGCGGAGAAAAAAATAATTTACAAACGACTGCATTTTCTCCGACCTAATTTTCGTCTGTTCCACTTGACACACCAATGAGCTTGGTGCCTCAAAAAGGCCCAAAACATCATAAGGGACCCATCTCACCCCGGACATAAACTTTTTGAACTGCTGCCCTCGGGCAGGAGATACAGGACAATAAAATGCCGGACAAACAGACTTAAGAACACTTTTTACACAAGACGACAATAATGACTGTGCATGTGAGCTGTGTGCTTGCTATTTTTATGTATTGTTATCTATTTATCTATGTTCAAATGGTATTATGTGTTATGAATTTGCAATAAATTAGTTTTGCTTACAATTTCGTTGTACAATGTACAATGACAATAAAGATATATTCTATTCTATACTAACTTGTTCATAGATGGAGAATAAAACTCCTGAGAGGAAGTCACCATTTATTATATTTGTTATATCCATTACATTACAATGCACATTAATGAACGTATACAATATAAATGTGCCAGATTGTAGCCAAAGGCTATTTTTTCATCTGCAGTCCCGAGCAGCTTGATGGTATATCTCATCTCATTGCACGAGAACAAGGCCAGGGCTCCAACCAATTGAGTTGTATTTTTCATACACTTATTTTTGCTGTATTTATCGGTCACACATGGAAGACTTGTTCGTGAAAACAATGCCTACAATAAACCGGTGCCAGGTCCCAAAATGTTGAGGATCCCTGATCTAAGTGACTGTACATCCACATTTCTGAGGACATGTTCCGTTTTAATATGGTAACAAAAATAATTAAAAATAATAAAAGAAAGACATTACATAATGTTGCGTCTATTTTCAAAGTAGTGAAGTATTGTAACACAATACATGACAGGTTTGCTTTGATATTTGAGGTACCGTATTTTTCGGAGTATAAGTCGCACCGGCCGAAAATGCATAATAAAGAAGGAACAAAACATAAAAGTCGCACTGGAGTATAAGTCGCATTTTTGGGGGAAATTTATTAGATAAAACCCAACACCAAGAATAGACATTTGAAAGGCAATTTAACATAAATAAAGAATAGTGAACAGGCTGAATAAGTGTACGTTATATGAGGCATAAATAACTAACTGAGAACGTGCCTGGTATGTTAACGTAACATATTATGGTAAGAGTCATTCAAATAACTATAACATATAGAACATGCTATACGTTTACCAAACAATCTGTCACTCCTAATCGCTAAATCCCATGAAATCTTATACGTCTAGTCTCTTACGTGAATAAGCTAAATAATATTATTTGATATTTTACGGTAATGTGTTAATAATTTCACACATAAGTCACTCCTGAGTATAAGTCGCACCCTTGGCCAAACTATGAAAAAAAACTGCGATATAGTCCGAAAAATACGGTAGTTGGGTTTTTAGCAGCATTATGCAAAGATAGCCTAAGTGTGTCCAAAATGCAACTCAGGGGACATTTTTTAACTGGTCCTTAATTCATTAATCATGATATACATTACAAACTACATTAATTTGATTCTATACAGTGGCCCCATTTGTCACGGTTTACCTGACACATGAAACGTGACAAAAAAAAATTAGGTGTGCACTATCAATTTTAGCTGTCATATGGCAGTAGAGTTTTGAATGATGTGTTTTGTGGCAATTTCAATCTTGACTACAGCGTCAGTTGCTATGTAAAGTGGCACTTTCCCTCATTTTCAGCAGACTGCATTGCAAAATAATTAACCCCTCCGACCACCTTCCTCTTACATGAGATCCACCCAGGAATGGGGCCATATGAATCCCTTTCCTATTGTACCCATAACACAAAGATAAGATGTGGATGCTTCGTTCAGATAGCTTAGCAAACGACCTACAGTACATTAGATTGGTTTTAGCATCTTTAATAGGGATGTCCCGATCCGATATTTGGATCGGATGCCGATATTTGCCAAAAATTGCGTATCGGCAAGGCATGGGAAAATGCCGATCCAGATCCAGTTTAAAAAAAAAAACTCTGGTCCGTGTTTTTCAACGCACCGATTTAAATAATACATTCCACTTTTCTGCTGCTCCTTATTTTCCGTTCCGCATTTTCCAGCACACCTTCAACACATCCACACGTCTGTGAATTCTCACGCAGTTGCTTTTAGCTGCTGGCATTACACGACAGGCTCTTCTCACTCTTTCCTGTGTCTCCCTCTCACAGACAGCAAGCGCACCTTCTTACACACGTCACATACTGTCACGTCATACGTCACATACGTATACGTCCTCCCCGAGCAGAGAGGTAGCAGCATGGCTAACGTTAGCTGTGATGCTAGCGCAGCCATGCGAGCAACGCTCCCTCTAAGGTGCTCGCCTGTGCAATTGCGCACTATTTAAGCGTCCTCTGCGCATAGCAAATCTATGCCACGCACAAAATCAAATAAAAAAATAAGCGCATAACAATTTTCGACACACGGACACGACAGAGAAAACAGTTTTCGTCATCATTGTTCAAATATTGTGACGTCTGTCGAGACGCTTATCTCCATTCGGTGCCACACGTCCACACCATCAAAATGCAGAGGCAAAAATTTCCACATCAACACCGTATGAAAAAATGTGTGATTTTTTTAGTTGTGATTTCCTTCTCTGCATGAAAGTTTAAAAGTAGCATATATTAATGCAGTATGAAGAAGAATGTTTTAATGTAGACATGCAAGCCTTGAAAGAAAATTTTGAAAATCAAGACTACATTTCCTGCAAATGGGTGCATTTCTACCCTATATTTTAACTTTAGATTTATTCTCATATCAAACTCTTTTGGCTGTCTTTTTGACACTTACATCCGGCGCCCCCCCTCCACACCTTGGATTATAAATAATGTAAATAATTCAATGTGATTATCTTGTGTGATGACTGTATTATGATAGTATATATCTGATAGTATATATCTGTATCATGAATCAATTTAAGTGGACCCCGACTTAAACAAGTTGAAAAACTTATTCGGGTGTTACCATTTAGTGGTCAATTGTACGGAATATGTACTTCACTGTGCAACCTACTAATAAAAGTCTCAATCAATCAATCAAAACACATAGAATCATCATACTGCTGTGATTATATGCATCAAGTGTTCATTCAAGGCTAAGGCAAAATATCCAGATATATATCGTGTATTGCAATATGGCCTTAAAATATCGCAATATTAAAAAAAGGCCATATCGCCCAGCCCTAGTTTCAATGACGCCATTTCTGTTTGTCATGTATAATTTTGTCTATTTTGTGTTTATCCTTGAATAAACAGGTCAGTTTCTTGTTACCAACCATTGTGTATTATTCAAACTCCCCTAATTCAGCTGGCTAGTTGTTATCAAGAGTACTAAAACCCTTTTCAACATGATTCTGACAACTAAGTAGGCTAAATAACTTTAAACTTTAATACATGCTCGGATAGGCCAGTATCGGTCAGTATCGGTATCGGATCGGAAATGCAAAAACAATATCGGTATCGGATGTGCAAAAACCTGGATCGGGACATCCCTAATCTTTAACGCACAAAATGTCGGAAAAAAAATTGGAAACCTCTGCAAGCCAATTTCTACTCAATTTAGCCAAGCTGTGGTGTATGGGTCAAAGAGGAACCCACTCAACTGTGGTGCATAAAGTCATGATCTACCAGATTCGGCAAAAGTAGTGAGAAAAAATATTGTTTGAGCGATTTGTGTGCCAAACTCCAACCTAATATTTTATCACTCTGTCCAAACAGGGCTAGCTTGTACTGTTGATTAAAAACATTTGTGAAATGAGGAGTGAGTTTGAGAAAAAATTTTGGCAGACTCTCAAATCCCCTGCAAATGGATTGCGCCTTGCCAAAACTTCTGGATGTTTTTGCTCATGTCGTGCTTTCAATAAATATATCTGCAATATGTTATTCTTAAAAATGTGTTGGTTTTTTTGGGGGGGCTTTTAAAAAAATGAAAGGATTTAGACTGGAAGCCAAAAGCAAAAGACTGCACTCACATTATCATTGGAGCCTTTGTTGTCCTCGTATTTGGTCTCTATGTGAATGGAGAACTTTGGAAGGAAGGAGCACTGAAAAGAGAGCATGCATATTTTAAACTTCAATAAAAAAGCCATCAATCTAAATAACAGAATGCCTTAATTAGGTTCAAAATGTAGTTTATGATCTGCAATTTTAAAGTGTCTCTTAAAACTAAATGATGCCTTATATTTGATTACCTTCATAAATATGCCGACCATAAGACCATAAACAAAGTGTGCAAGTGTAAACGTGATGTTACTCAATGTAACTTAAAAGAAAGTCCAAAACAAACCACACCACAGGTTTATAGCACAAAGTCTGTCTCTTGACTAAACTTAGAATCAACACATGTATGCTGATTCTGTCAGTATCGTGCAATTGTCTTTCTTTTCCATCATAAAGGAGTGTGACTCACGCTGGTGACATGTGTCATCTTGCATGAAAGGCACACAGATGCAAAAAGAAGGCCGATACCATGCATAACTAACGTGTCTATGGCGTTATTCACAGGCATGTGTGTTATTAAAATGTGGAGGAGCGCCATTCACTCCTTAGAAATCGCAGAATTTTAGGACATGGACTCAGTTGAATGTGAATGTTTAAATTAAAAATATATACACGTATACGGAATTTCTGTGATTTCATGTGCAACAGTAAATACCCTCATGTGTGTTAACTAATAATACACACATGCTTATTAGTGTTGCCAAACGAATACATTATCAACATCCAAAAAAATCAGAGGATAAGGATTCATGATTCAATGATTCATGATTAAATATTAATTTTTAATCTGGATTACCCTTGTTCTATTTTGCATGAGCAAGAATTAAAGAAATATATGTACACAGTACAGGCCAAAAATTTGGACACACCTTTTCATTCAATGTGTTTTCTTTATTTTCATGACTATTTACATTGTAGATTGTCACTGAAGGCATCAAAACTATGAATGAACACATGTGGAGTTATGTACTTAAACAAAAAAAGGTGAAGTAACTGAAAACATGTTTTATATTCTAGTTTCTTCAAAATAGCCACCCTTTGTTCTGATTTCTTTTTTTTGCACACCCTTGGCATTCTCTCGATGAGCTTCAAGAGGTACCGGTAGTCACCTGAAATGGTTTTAACTTGAAATAAGTGAATAAGTTTATTATTATTTTATTTTGTGTGACCAGTTTAACAGTACAGATTAGACATATTTAACAATCATACACATTTACACACAAAAAAAAAGAAAAGAAAAAGAATGACCGAAAAAGGAATAGGCTGAAGCCAAAGCTTATTTCCCTATCCTATACATTCACTGAAAATCAGATTGCCTGGAACATCAACCTTAAAAAAAAAAAAAAATCAATGGGATAAAAGTAATTGTTACTTTATTTTATAATTTTCAATTATTTCCCCTTTCAAGGTTTTCTTAAACCTTAAGAACTACATGTCTTCAGTTCATCACTGAGCTTGTTCCACCATTTAACTCCTAAAACTGAAATACATTTAATTTTCACAGGTGTGCTTGAAAAATCGAGAGAATGCCAAGAGTGTGCAAAGCAGTAATCGGAGCAAAGGGTGGATATTTTGAAGAAATGAGAATACAAAACATGTTTTCAGTTACTTCACCTGTTTTTGTTAAGTACATAACTCCACATGTGTTCATTCATAGTTTTGATGCCTCCAGTGACAATCTACAATGTAAATAGTCATGAAAATAAAGAAAACGCATTGAATGAGGAGAAGGTGTGTCCAAACTTTTGGCCTGTACTGTATACGTATATAAACATGTTTATATATACACATCTTTGATGGTTATGATCATGGTTACGTAAAGAAAGCATGTCTTTTTAAACAAGCATCTCTTTGCAACATGTGATAAGAGGCGATAAACATTACAAAAAAAGAGGTTAATTGACTGTAGTTATACTATATTTTAAACTTGACATGATAAACATTACAAAAAAAGAGGTTAATTGACTGTAGTTACACTATATTTTAAACTTGACAGCAGGTGAACGGCTTACAAGAACAAGCAGGCTAAAAATGTGTGCTGACGGACCACAAGTTCACGAAACTTCCTGCGAAACCAAGCAAGCTATTATTGCACTGCGGTCCACAAATAGCAAAACTAATATCAGTATGTGATGCAAACAATAAGACAACATTTTATACTCACAGTATATTCTATTGCATGGTAGATACACGTCAGGCCACATCCAGAAAAGAACAAAAAACAACAGAAAATTAGACACATTTCAAAAAGCCACATAATTGTCACTTGACATCTAATTAGTAACATGTATGAATACATTGTTGGCTGAATAAATTATCATGTCAGTAACATGTTGGCGTTTTCCCCGCTCTTTTGGCAAACTGAGACCAAGTGATGAACACAAGCACGAGCGACAGTGTGATCACTGAGTCACCATCAGACCTGAATCTAGTCGTTAAATGTCAGCACGGTGTGTTGCAGCCCTTTCCTCAACCGGGCATCAAATATCCTTGCTATGATGTCACCTGAATAAATGAATGACTCTTAATACATTCACTAAGGGGGGTATTGTTCATGCGTAGTTTTACAGTCAGTAAAACCATTTGTCAACCTAGATTTGTATAGCCATTCTCGCAAGGATGTTCTCTTTACAAAACAGGTTTGAGGTATAATGGATGACAACTTAACTTGTAACCAAGTGATGCAATACATTGATGGCGAATTATCCTCCCGTCTCCCTGGGAAAGTCGATTCCATTTGCTGGAGAGTAAGACCGTTAGTAAAACCTAAACTATAGTAGGTGCAATATGGTTTACTTCGGCTTTAAAGGGGAACATTATCACAATTTCAGAATGGTTAAAACCATTAAAAATCAGTTCCCAGTGGCTTATTATATTTTTCGAAGTTTTTTTCAAAATTTTACCCATCACGCAATATCCTTAAAAAAAAGCTTCAAAGTGCCTGATTTTAACCATCGTTATAAACACCCGTCCATTTTCCTGTGACGTCACATAGTGAAGCCAACACAAACAAACATGGCGGAAAGAACAGCAAGCTATAGCGACATTAGCTCGGATTCAGACTCGGATTTCAGCGGCTTAAGCGATTCAACAGATTACGCATGTATTGAAACGGATGGTTGTAGTGTGGAGGCAGGTAGCGAAAACGAAATTGAAGAAGAAACTGAAGCTATTGAGCCATATCGGTTTGAACCGTATGCAAGCGAAACCGACGAAAACGACACGACAGCCAGCGACACGGGAGAAAGCGAGGACGAATTCGGCGATCGCCTTCTAACCAACGATTGGTATGTGTTTGTTTGGCATTAAAGGAAACTAACAACTATGAACTAGGTTTACAGCATATG
Source organism: Nerophis lumbriciformis (assembly GCF_033978685.3). Classification (NCBI taxonomy): domain Eukaryota; kingdom Metazoa; phylum Chordata; class Actinopteri; order Syngnathiformes; family Syngnathidae; genus Nerophis; species Nerophis lumbriciformis. The sequence goes on from NC_084574.2 coordinate 12,009,380, forward strand.
AAATACATTTGGCAACAACATACACTTTGAGAGTGCAGACAGCCCAATTTTCATAAATTAATATATTCTGTAGACATACCCTCATCCGCTCTCTTTTCCTGAAAGCTGATCTGTCCAGTTTTGGAGTTGATGTCAGCAGGCCAGGGAAGCTAGGGTCGATAGGGGGTTTAGCTCGCTCGTCTGCGGGAACAAACTGCAGCCATGCTACAGACGTCCTTTGTCCCTGAATTGCTCATACACTCCGGCAGATTCAATGGGGGTCTGGCGGCAGATTTCTTTGACTTTATCGTTGGAAATGCATTTGCTTTGAGTGTCGCAGGATATCCACACATTCTTGCCATCTCTGTCGTAGCATAGCTTTCGTCGGTAAAGTGTGCGGAACAAACGTCCAATTTCTTGCCACTTTCGCATCTTTGGGCCACTGGTGCAACTTGAATCCGTCCCTGTTCGTGTTACACCCTCCGACAACACACCGACGAGGCATGATGTCTCCAAGGTACGGAAAACAGTCGAAAAAACGGAAAATAACAGAGCTGATTTGACTCGGTGTTTGAGAAAATGCCGGATTGCTTCCCGATGTGACGCCACGTTGTGACGTCATCGCTCCGAGAGCGAATATTAGAAAGGCGTTTAATTCGCCAAAATTCACCCATTTAGAGTTCGGAAATCGGTTAAAAAAAATATATGGTCTTTTTTCTGCAACATCAAGATATATATTGACGCTTACATAGGTCTGGTGATAATGTTCCCCTTTAACAACTTAGCAAGGATAATGGAGGATGCTTTAGAGTTTGTTCAACCGGTCCACATGTCCTTTGAAAAGCCTTTTAACTGTCCTGTAGTGGGTGCTGCGGGGTAATGGATCAACGGTTTAGGGGCCATAGAATCTCATCTCTTATCTGAAGATGATGGTCTTTTTGGCCTCATCAAGCTGTGACCTACAGCGTTTAGTAAAGAGGTTTGTGGACTAACTCGGCATAAGAGACAGGGTGAGGAGCTCAGTCTCCCGAGAAGTCCCAAGTGGAACTGGAAGACACGGCCAGAGACCAGGAAGTCTGGGCGATCCTACCAAGACAGCTTCCCCAGCAAACCGCAATGTGGCCCATTTCACATAGCCCTCAAAATAAGTCATTTTCTAGGGTTGTATGAACAGTGTCAACATTAAACAATTTTTCTTTGAGGTTCAGGTAATATTTGGGCTGTAACAAAGATAGGATGGGCACAACTGTAGCTAGGTTGGGTTCTATATGAGATGTAGAGGCAAATATTTTCACACAAAAGTGCAGGAAAAGACCGTATCATAGTCGTATGAACAGTAGACAAGAGAAGTGGAAGTTCATATCATCAACTCATTGTATCACACTGGCTCTGATACCACCTCCAAAGATGGCAATTATGGATGATTGACAATCCCTTCCACCATTTTTTAATGTTTGTTCGCATTAACCGGGGGACTATAACTGACGAATTCTGACTAAGTCTGCATACGCCAGAAACGACAAATCTGCTTATTTACTTCTAAAACCCAGAATACTCACCTGTGACTGTGTAAGGGTAATAGTTCCACGCCTTCTCTGTCACGTAAAAGATTTTAGGAACCACAGCTCGAGCCCAGCTAGGAAGTTTACTGCAAAGACACATGGAAACAGGGAGACATGATGATGATGCTGCACCAATCTTAAAGAAAAAAGGACTCATTTTGTCTATTTTTGCTCATGACACAAAGTGGAACCGAATGGGGTTTGGTAAAAGAACATTGGATGCTTCTCAGTAATGCTATTTTAAGGATGCCCTAACCTTATGCCAGGATTATAAGCATGACCTGCAGCTACTTGACCGCGAAAAAGTAAATAATCAACCAAATAAATTAATTCAACATGTAATTATACCCTTTAGAATTGCCAGTATGAATGCTGCATTATCTGCAACATTTTTGAAAAACTATCAAAATGTATTTGATTTAAATTATTGATGTATTTATCTTTTAGAGCAGTGGTGTCCGCTCACTTATTATTGCCCTGTGTCAGAAATGTTACAGAATATCACAAAATACCAAAAACAACCATATATACTGTATTTTCATGGAGAAAAGTGTGGAAAAAGAAAAGTCGTCTTGAAGTCCGGGACGGGTGATTTGGCAATGCAAACCAACAGGTGGGGCCAAACAACTTCTACCGAAGCCTTTGTCATGCAAACACTAGTCAACCAAGTCGACTTGTTTTAAAAAGGACCTTCCTACATTTAGGGTTGTCATATCTGGTCAATAGAATAAAACTACTGTAAAAATGTATAATGTTTTGTATTATTTCTATAGTTACATTGGATTTATGTTGGTATATTTGTGGCCATCCGTGCTGTCCGGCTATGCACAACCGAGCTTGATTTGGCAACCATAAATCCCCTGAATGAGAGTTGACTCCAGCAGCGCAAGATAAAGAGCTGACTCATCGACTACGTTTCCATGCACGAAATTATATTTTACAATTTGTTTACTTGTATTTTCTCACCTACATGTGATGTCCATGCACACTCTAATGCATTGTGTCAAAATTTGGCCCGCCGTGTAATTTCACTTGGCCCTTGAGGCGATATCAAATTAACACTAGAGCTGGCACGCCGATTATTTCAGCGGCGGTGCCACGGTAACACCACATTCACCGCTAATTCTCATACTTGCCAACCCTCCCGGGAGAGTCCCAGATTTCAGATACCTGGCATCTTTTCTTGGATGTTAGTTCATTAATGTCGGGGCTCAGGCTTTGAGCTGAGGCAACCTTCATTATCGAATGAAGGTGTTCATCAGTCATTATATCTCGTAGTCCACCTGGACCACAGTCTTGGGGGCGTGCCTTAAAGGCACTGCCATTAACGTCCTCTACGAGCTGTCGTCACGTCCGCTTTTCATCCATTCTAACGTACCGGCCCTGTCACAAGATATGTGCGGCTTCTGCACGCACACACAAGTGAATGCAACGCATACTTGATCAACAGCGATACAAGTTACACTGAGGGTGCCCATATAAACAACTTTAAGTTTTATTAGAAATATACGCCACACTGTGAACCCACACCAAACAAGAATGACAAACACATTTCGGGAGAACATCCGCACCGTAACACAAACAGAACAAATACCCAGAACCCTTTGCAGCACTAACTCTTCCGGGACGCTACAAGGTGGGGGGGGGCGGGGTTTGGTGGTAGCGGGGGTGTATACTGTAGCGTCCCGGAAGAGTTAGTGCTGCAAAGGGTTCTGGGTATTTATTCTGTTGTGTTACGGTGCGGATGTTCTCCCAAAATGTGTGTTTGGTATGGATTCACAGTGTGGCGTATATTTCTAACAGTGTTAAAGTTATTTATACGGGCACCCTCAGTGTAACCTGTATCACTGTTGATCAAGTATGCGTTGCATTCCCGTGTGTGTTCATACAGAAGCCGCACATATCTTGTGACAGGGCCGGTACGTTGTTAGAATGGATGAAAAGCGGACGTGACGACAGCTCAGAGGACGTTAATGGCAGTGCCTTTAAGGCACGCCCCCAAGACTGTGGACTACGAGATATAATGACTGATGAACACCTTCGTTCGATAATGAAGGTTGCCTCAGCTCAAAGCCTGAGCCCCGACATTAATGAACTAACATCCAAGAAAAGATGCCAGGTATCTGGCTTGGGCACATCAGATTAGATCAGTGTGTTGCAAACTGAGCAGTTTAAAGTCCTGAATGGTTGGTTTATTCATTATTTTCAAATTTATTAGCCTGTGGAAAAAGTTAATGTTGATATTTACCTCAGAAAGTTGCAAATAGAAAAGAGGCATTCAATTTTTATTTAAATTGTATTTGATATGCCATTGATATTTTTTAATTATTATTATTATTTGAAACTCGATTTTGCATGACACTATAAAGTTATATAAGCCTTGCTTGTTCAATATTCAATGCAAAACTTGTTTGGGTCCCTATTAAAAAGGTTCATTTGTTCAAGCTTGGCCCGCGGCTATGTTCAGTTTTAAATTTTGGCCCACTCTGTATTTGAGTTTGACACCCCTGCTCTAATGCATTGGTCATACACCATGTGCCTCCAGTCAAAATGTTGCATTCTTTTAATTTGTGAAGCAAATAGTCCCCTGATCATTCAAGATGTTGCCTATTTTTTATTTTATTTAAATGGTATGTACGACAAGAAAGGTCTCCTTCGGGGACAATCACCCACTCGAGAGATCTGGTTTTCAATTGCATAATCTAGGTGTGTTAGTCTGACTTTTCAAAAGCCAAAAACGATCGCATTAAGAAGTTTCCAAGGGTTGTAGAATGTTTTTTTGAGCGGAATTATTTGCAAAATCAGACTAATTTAGTACATGGAAACGTAATCAGTGTCAAGCACTGCTCTTATAGGAGTCAGGGAGTGAGGTTTTCAAAATACACCATCCCTCATCCACACTAGCTGGCATCGGTTCCATTAGCATGTATGTGTCAAAGTCAAGGCCCGCGGGCCAGATCCGGCCCGTGGATGAATTATCTATGGTAATGATATTTGATTAGTATTAGAACCGGCCCGCAGGCCAGAGCCGCCTGCTGCTGTTGTCTTGCCCACACCAATACTCCATTCCCCACAATGCAACGGTAGCCTGTGAACTCACAGCTCGGCTTCATTATTTATCAGCATTCAGGGCAGATTTGAACTTTCAGCAACCTCCCCTCCCCAATAATGGCTAAACGGAAGGTGAGAACAGGGGATTTCAAGCCAGGTGGGAGGCAGAGTGCATGTTCACGGAGGTAAAAAGGCAAACCTGTGTGTCTTCTGTGTGGCTGTAACGAAAGAATATCATCTAAGAAGGCACTATGAAATGTCTAAGAAACACAAAGACAACAATATGGACACGGAACAAAGGCTGCAGAAGGTGGAAGAATTAAAAACGAGGTCTTAAGTCCCGGCAGGTTTTGTTCACAAAAGCCACGTCACAAAGCTACGGTGTCGTTTTGATAACTGACATGTTTTTTAATAATTGTGATATTTGAATGATAAATGAATGTGTTGTGGCAGTATGCGGATTTCACCAATGCGGCGGTTTGTGGAAACATTCGGTTGCTTTTTCAAACATTTTTAATAAACTAACATTAGAATGCTAAACAGGAAGTGCTTAAAGTTTAAGGGCTTTGTAAAAACACAGACAAAGTCCAAGTTCATTGTGTTCATGGTGTTTTTGAAACTGCACCAATTTTTTCCCTCAAGAGTTTTCAACTTGCGTCAAGTGTTTTGCCAGGAGGATTATTTGCAGTATGAACACTTTCAGAATGTACTTGTTCTATTTTTGAAGTGGTCTTTATTTTTAAGTTATTATGCCATTATTTTACCAGTCCGGCCCGTGTGGGAAGAGATTTTCTTTTATGCGACCCTCGAGCTAAAATGAGTTTGACGTTTGATATTCTTTACTTAAAAAATATCAAAGTAATTCCCAGATTGTATATTTTTCTTTATACACTTTTTTTTCTTCTTTATACACATTCAACTGTAAACAGCTGTCAGAGTTTTATTTACCGTATTTTTCGGACTACAAGTCGCAGTTTTTTTTTCATAGTTTGGCCGGCGGTGCGACTTATACTCAGGAGCGACTTGTGTGTGAAATTATTAACACATTACCGTAAAATATCAAATAATATTATTTAGCTCATTCACGTAAGAGACTAGTCCAGGGGTCGGCAACCCAAAATGTTGAAAGAGCCATATTGCACCAAAAATACAAAAACAAAATTAAAAGCCATATTACATACAAATAATGTGTCATGAGATATAAATTGAATTAAGAGGACTTAAAGGAAACTAAATGACCTCAAATATACCTACAAATGAGGCATTATGATGCAATATGTACATATAGCTAGCCTAAATAGCATGTTAGCATCGATTAGCATGCAGTCATGCAGTGACCAAATATGTCTGATTAGCACTCCAACAAGTCAATAACATCAACAAAACTCACCTTTCATGCACAACCTTAAAAGTTTGGTGGACAAAATGAGACAGAAAAAGAAGAGGAATAAAACACATCCTAGAAAGTCGGAGAAAGTTATACATGTAAACAAACTAAGGCGAGTTCAAGGACCGCCAAAATTAGTAGGACAAAACGGCGCTTGCCAAATACTCGAATCAGTGAAGCATGTTTAATTTAAACAGTGTGCTTTATAACAATTAGGGAGGTTTGTGTCATGTTTGTCCTCCTACAGAAACCATATTAAAAGAAAAAATAGATTTTTTTCTCCTCATCTTTTTCCATTTTTCATACATTTCTGAAAAAGCTCCAGAGTGCCACTAGGGCGGCGCTAAAGAGCCGCATGCGGCTCTAGAGCCGCGGGTTGCCGACCCCTGGACTAGACGTATAAGATTTCATGGGATTTAGCGATTAGGAGTGACAGATTGTTTAGTAAACGTAGAGCATGTTCTATGTGTTATAGTTATTTGAATGACTCTTACCATAATATGTTACGTTTACATACCAGGCACGTTCTCAGTTGGTTATTTATGCCTCATATAACACTTACTCAGCCTGTTCACTATTCTTTATTTATTTTAAATTGCCTTTCAAATATCTATTCTTGGTGTTGGGTTTTATCAAATAAATTTCCCCCCAAAAATGCGACTTATATGTTTTTTCCTTCTTTATTATGCATTTTCGGCCGGTGCGACTTACACTTCGGAGTGACTTATACTCCGAAAAATGCGGTAAAAGTGAGCGTGATCATCTTGCAGACTTTAATACAGCTCTTGTCTCGACTAGATTATACATGTGAACCTAAAGCACAACGTAACAAATGCAGAATTCTGCACCTCCTTTGGCTGACAATGGCACTACAAAGTGACGACTGAATCAACTATAGATGATTAGAAATGATGCATCTTGTGTATATACCGTACTTCCTTCTCCCGCTCTGTGTAAGCGCCACACTCCTCCTACACTGCAATCTGTTGATTTCTCCACATCCCCACTCGACACTTTTAAATACATATTTTCCAGCCCCATGTTGCCAAGCTTGTGAGCATGGTGGGTGGCTGCCCAGTTTTGCAGTCATGCAAAGCTGGCAAAAATACAATAAAAATACCACAAAAAGATAGCTGGATTGCAAACGGTCCAAACAAACAAAGAAAAAAAGGTATTGTTTTATAGTCTTGAACCTAATAATCCATTCTGTACTGAGGACGCGGAGGTTGGATGGAATCAGGCTAAATGATAAAGAACAACAATCAGATGGGGAGAGCTAATAAAAGGAGGTGACATGACACGTTTCAGGTCCACACCGACTTACCAGCTAGTAACATACTTTGAGAAGTTACTTTTGGTACACAAGCAGCAAAACGATGATTATTTCGAGGCCATTTTGTGTCCCCGGCCGAGTCATACCAAAGACTATAAAAATGGGACCCATTACCTCCCTGTTTGGCACTCAGCATCAAGGGTTGGAATTGGGGGTTAAATCACCAAAATGATTCCCGGGCACGGCTACCGCTGCTCACTGCTCCCCTCACCTCCCAGGGGGTGAACAAGGGGATGGGTCAAATGCAGAGGACAAATTTCACCACACCTAGTGTGTGTGTGTGACTGTCATTGGTACTTTAACTTAACTTTAACACATGTGTGCAAGAGAGTATTTTAATTCAGTGCCATAGACAGTTTCCAAGTAAGGTTTAAATAGACGTTAGCCATTTAATCATACTTGCCAACCCTCCCGGATTTTCCGGGAGACTCCCGAAATTCAGCCCCTCTCCCGAAAACCTCCCGGGACAAATTTTCTCCCGAAATTCAGGCGGAGCTGGAGGCCATGCCCCCTCCAGCTCCATGCGGACCTGAGTGACGTGTCGACAGCCTGTTTTCACGTCCGCTTTCCCACAATATAAACAGCGTGCCTGCCCAATCACATTATAACTGTAGAATGATGGAGGGCGAGTTCTTGGTTTCTTATGTGGGTATATAGTTAGGCAGTTTCATTAACGTCCTCCCAGCACGGCAACAACACACAACAACAGCAGTCACGTTTTCGTCTACCGTAAAGCAGTTCGTCTGCCGTAAACAGCAATGTTGTGACACTCTTAAACAGCACAATACTGCCATCTACTGTACATGCATATGTGACAATAACATCTACGGCTTTTAGAGAGTGCAGTGAACAACTGCGCACACAACAAGGAGACAAAGCAGAATGCATCATTAGAGAGGATGTTCAGCATGGTTAGAAAAATAGTGACAGAATAGAATAAGGATGGACAATTCAACCCTTAACTCAACAATGAGTAGATGAGTGTTATGTGTGTGTATATGTGTAAATAAATGAACACTGAAATTCAAGTATTTCTCTTATATATATATATATATATATATATATATATATAGCTAGAATTCACTGAAAGTCAAGTATTTCTTATACTTGGTGAATTCTAGCTGTAGATATACTCCTCCCCTCTTAACCACGCCCCCAACCCCCGAAATCGGAGGTCTCAAGGTTGGCAAGTATGCATTTAATATCTAATAAATCTCTATGTGCTGCACATTTTGCCAACAGGAAGTATTCCAACTCTATACTGTACGAGAAAATATATGAATGGTAGCAAGTTATTTTGCTTCTACGTTATTTTTTCTTAGCACTTTGCTGACTCAGCATTATGGTCCCCCCCAGCACGGCGAATGCTGACACAGGTGATTGTGCTCAAATAAGTTGCCCGCAGTGCTTTGTCCACTGCTTTTCTCTCATCCTGCCATGGGTTCTCCCTTTCCCTCATCCCACCATTGGCAGGTTGAATGCACATTAAACTTCATGGATCATATCACACTGCAGTGGCTGACTGTATTGCTAATTAGCAATTTTTATATATTTTTTTTAAATGACGACCTAAACAAGTAGAGCTCATTACAATAAATATCGGTGTGTGGATACTCACATTTGGTGATATTGCAACATGTGGCAACAAATTTGGTGTCGATCCAAATTAGATTGATAGTTTATGCCCTGGGGAGGCGGATGGGTGAAGGGAGCGGGGTATGGTCTCCGTGCCAGTCTATTTTTGACTGATTTTGCAAGACATCAAAGTATCTACAAAATAACTACCGTATTTTTCGGAGTATAAGTCGCACCGGAGTATAAGTCGCACCTGCCGAAAATGCATAATAAAGAAGGAAAAAAAACATAAGTCGCACTGGCGTATAAGTTGCATTTTTTGGGGAAATTTATTTGATAAAAGCCAACACCAAGAATAGACATTTGAAAGGCAATTTAAAATAAAAATAAAGAATAGTGAACAACAGGCTGAATAAGTGTGCGTTATACGAGGCATAAATAACCAACTGAGAACGTGCCTGGTATGTTAACGTAACATATTATGGTAAGAGTCATTCAAATAACTATAACATATAGAACATGCTATACGTTTACCAAACAATCTGTCACTCCTAATCGCTAAATCCCATGAAATCTTATACGTCTAGTCTCTTACGTGAATGAGATAAATAATATTTGATATTTTACGGTAATGTGTTAATAATTTCACACATAAGTCGCTCCTGAGTATAAGTCGCACCCCCGGCCAAACTATGAAAAAAACTGCGACTTATAGTCCGAAAAATACGGTAAATCAGACATGGCCAAGGGTCTTATACTGCAACCGAATAATTTCCCCATTGTGGGAAGAATGAAGGCTATCCTATCCTATAATCCAATTATTTTAATAATCCAATAATTCATTTATGTACTGTTACATTTTAAATGATACTACCAATCAAAAGTAATGTTGAAAGAAGTAAATAACAGTTATTACCGTATTTTTCAGACTATAGGTCGCAGTTTTTTTTTCATAGTTTGGCCGGGGGTGAGACTTATACTCAGGAGCGGCTTATGTGTGAAATTATTAACATATTACCGTAAAATATCAAATAATAATAATAGTGTTCTTGTCTAATGTAGGGATTGTGAATGATAAAATCAAAAAATCAAAAAGTGCAGTTCCCCTTTAAGTAGTCATCACAACAACAACAAAAATAAAATAAAAAATAAAAAAATAAAATAAAATAAAATCACACCAGTAGTTGAAAAATACGTGTTCACTCCTAAGACAAAACACTGACCTGTTGAGGTAGAGGCGTTTCTCTGTGAACTGTCCCTGGCCATGATTGGGGTCTTCATAGGGTTCATTCTGGACCACCTCCACACCTTCCCCTCGATCGCTCTGCTCATGGCTGTGTTTGCTGATCATGTACAGCTGCCCGACACGGTACTGGAACAACAGAAGCATGACATAAACGTGTTGGTCTTAAACAGGTGGAATAGCAGGCCAGTGTGTCTTGTTTGATAGAACAACATCTGGCAGTCTCTGCGATACCGCAAAACAAGCTGCTGGAGTTAAAACTCTTGGGCAGACTTTGAGGTCGCAGATAAAAAAAAAATAAGCACAGAAATTTCTCCTGGACCAGTTGGGACACTTGCAGCTACAGCAACAACGTAACATAGGCTCAATTCCAATTGTCCCTCCTCCCCAGGGCCTCTTCTACTTGACCCTGCCCCTTGGCTCTAGCATTTAGTGCCTTGGCGAAGTATTGCTGGAGTCTCGCTACGTCATCAACCCTCGTCATTTGTCAGCTGTGACATAAGGCAGATGCGACAAATGTTTACTTTCAAGATTCTGTCACACGCGATGATTTGCTTTGCTTGTACTCTAATTTTCTTTCCCCTGTTTTTATGAGGAAGAAGACCGTTTAGAAGACAACGTTTTCGGCTAAATATGCAAGTGCTAGCACTTCAGCTTGCGGTATGTAAAATGTGTTTCACTGTGTGTTTGTGTTAGAATTTAATATTTACGGGCACTAGCTAAGGTTTGAAGTCTGACTGAAACCACGAGTGTCATCAATTTTCCGGACCATAGGGCGCACCGGATTATTAGGCGCACTGTCGATTAGCGGGTCTATTTTCATACAATAGGCGGACCGGATTATAGGGCGTATTAAAAAGGGTAATTTTTTTTTTCTAAATTGAAAACACTTCCTTGTGGTCTACATAGCATGTAATGGTGGTTCTTTGGTCAAAATGTTGCATAGATGATGTTTTACAGATCATCTTCAAGCCGCTTTCTGACAGTCCCTTCAGGATGCGCCGTTCTGTGGACGGTCTTATTTACGTGGCTCACTTTCAGCAGCGTCTTTTCTCCGTTATCTTTGTTGCAGCGGTGTAGCGTGCAAGGACGGGAGTGGAAGAAGTGTCAAAAGATGGAGCTAACTGTTTTAATGACATTCAGACTTTACTTCAATCAGTGGTTCTTAACCTGGGTTCGATCGAACCCTAGGGGTTCGGTGAGTCGGCCTCAGGGGTTCGGCGGAGGTCAAAACACACCCGACTCATCGTGTAAATAAAAACTTCTCCCTATCGGCGTATTACGGATACGGCAACAGCAGAAGTCACACTGATTTGCAGGTGTGTAATTTGTAGTGAGTTTATGCACTGTGTTGGTTTTGTTGTTTGAACAAGGTGATGTTCATGCACGGTTCATTTTGTGCACCAGTAAAAAAACATGGTAACACTTTAGTATGGGGAACATATTCACCATTAATTAGTTGCTTATTAACATGCAAATTAGTAACATATTGGCTCCTAACTAGTCATTATTAAGTACTTATTAATGCCTTATTCAGCGTGGCCTTATTATAACCCTAATCCTCTAACTCTGGCCCTAACCCTAACCAAATAACTCTAAATTAAGTATTTGTTACTTAGAATATGTTCCCCATACTAAAGTGTTACCAAAAACATAACTTTGTCTTGAATTTGAAAAAAAAAAAAAAACATTTTATTTTTCACTAAAGAAGGGTTCGGTGAATGCGCATATGAAACTGGTGGGGTTCGGTACCTCCAACAAGGTTAAGAACCACTGACTTGAATCAATAACAGAGCAGCATCTCCTCATCCGTGGCTCACTAGTGCAACAACAACGCCGGAAATGTGTCCCGTGAAAAACTGTCCGACCGAAACTCTAATAATTAAAGTTCCTTGGGTGAATAATGTACACTCACTATACCGGTATGTTTTAGCACTTTCATGGAGAGTTTACTGACAGATATAAGTAAGAACTTTACACTGCTTTATACCAAAAATGGCAACAGCGGAGGATGAATGCCACATAAGAATATAGAGGAAAAAGAAGAAGCTTATCGACTACGGTGTCGGCACGGACTACAAAGGCGGACTTATGCAGATCAGGAGGTACCAGAAGGTAAGAAAGGTTGCTTTTGCATAATATTGTGAAACAATATTATGCAAAACAAACGCCAGATATGTCTTACCTTATATACACACACACACATCATAATAATACTCGTATGTTGAAGCACAGTACAATCCATCAAACGGTGCTGCTTCATAGCTTACCAAAGTCATACTAAAACATTTTGATGGATTGAGCGCCGTGTGTAATGTTCTATATTGTCATCTTGAGTCATATTGCAGTCTACACGTATCTCTTGTGTGACTGCCATCTACTGGTCACACTATCATTTCACCATGTACTAAATAAAATAGCTTTGAGGTCGGTAAGCACAAACAAAATTATTCCGTACATTAGGCGCACCGGGTTATAAGGCGCACAGTCGAGTTTTGAGAAAATGAAAGGATTTTAAGTGTGCTTAATAGTCCGAAAAATACGGTCCTTACATTTGTACACATCTTTGGGTTTTTAGTTCAGGTCCTCTGCAGCTACATAAAATCTGCTTAGTAGTGTTTAGTGGTCTAATATAAAATATCAGGGATTGCTTTAAAGGGTATTTCTAAGTAGCCCTATGCAGCACACATGCTTTAAAAGAAAGTCCAGCACAGCACAAGTACGTCTTAACACAGCAGGAGCTGCAGGCCTGGGATGAAAACCCTTCCCTATGCCACGCTAGTTCTCTCTCTCTCTCGCTGACCTTTACCTGTCAAGAGGGGAAACGCCACACAATCACCTGAAATACATTTCAATATGTGTCAGCACCCTGCTGCTGTTGCAAGTCTCCAAAGTAAATTAATTCACAGCTTCTGTCAAGGATCAGTAAAACAAACGCCTTTAGGTTCATCGGGTCATCAGATAGGATGTGGTGAGAAAGACGCAAAACCAAGCAGAGACGATGCTACCTTTTTAGTGTGACTTGACATTTGATGCATAATTATACAATTTCCCCAATCGGACATCTAAGATTATTTATAGACGATTTCCAGTAATCTTTGCTATACACAATATCAAGAGATCTAATACAAGAATTTACGGCTGGGTCATACGGCTAAAAACTATCACAATAAAAGTTTTTTTGTATCGGTTGATATTGATGAATTATATTTTATGACCTATCGAAAGTAAGGACCAGGACAAAAATATTAAATATTAAAACATTTTATTTGAAATGTAACCTTCCTCTGGTTATAATCTATAAACGCAGAAAGGAAATGTAAACAATGGAAAATCAATGTAAACAATTCTAAAATCACAACACTTATAAGATACAAAAATAAGGAATATGTAAAAAATGCTTAATAAAGTAACAAAATAGTGCAAAGTATGAAAATGTAAACAAACCCAAGAAGTTAAGTGGTAAGTAATTTAATTTGGTCTGTTATTTGAGTATGAAAAAATTCTTTTAAATTAGCACATTATATTTTGTTGTTTATTTTATTTATATAGTCCTGCATTTTAGTTCCTACTGTTGCGTTTGGACCAGTTGTTCCTCCCAGGGAATTCAAGTTTCTGGTCGCTCCCAAGCTCTTTACGACACTTAAAGCTGAGTAGAAGAACCACCAGAGACAGAATAGGCATTTTGTAATATATTTGCAAAGCTTTGTAAGTATAATGAGACCAGTCCAGCATAGAACATTCAATCGCGCAGCTAAGATGGTCTGCCCCAAAATATGGAAACCTTCTATTCTATAAAGTCTCTCTCCCTCCCACCCTCGCTGTCTTGTTTTTCCAGCCCAAACACATGCCCATTGTCCTCCGCAGCTGGACTCAAGAAGAGATAAAAGAAGGAGTATCTCTCCTCCTTACATTCCATAGTCAAGGTTAGCACACAGTATTTGCAGACAACCAAAAGACCACAATTGGAAGAAAAACACTAGCTGTTTTGTAATATGATTATGAAAATAAAGAAGTAACACTTAAATACGGATATATGTAAATATCTGCCTCCGACACTCCCTATGTCTGTACATCTGAATCGAGTTTAAGTTAAAAAGAAAAGATGAGCGCTGTTTAAAAAAAATCTTAAAAAACTGCCATACTGTCGAGGTGTCCCGTTTCATCGACAATTCCATCGCTCTCTGCAGCACTCATTTGTACTTTCTCTTCTCAGTCCATGCAGAGAATCAACAGCAAGATGTAACCAAACTTGATAGTACTGTGACGCGACTGGCTATTTAGCATTTCCCTCCCATTGCTCACTTCCTGTGAGCCTTTGTTTATGCAACCAAACATGCTTACATTTATACACTTTCTTCCGAAAAAAAAAAAAAAATACACATACAGTATAACAAACGTTTTATCTAACTTTTTTTTTTATTGAAATAGATTACATGTGTCTCTCTCTCTCTATATATATATATATATATATATATATATATATATATATATATATATATATATATATATATATATATATATATATATATATATATATATATATATATATATATATATATATATATATATATATATATATATATATATATATATATATATATATATATATATATATATATATATATATATATATATATATATATATATATATATATATATATATATATATATATATATATATATATATATATATATATATATATACATACACACACACACACACAATAAACTCATCTTTGATCAGCACACCACGGACATTCAAAAAAGAAGTCAACAAAGACTGTCAGCCATCCGAAAACTTAAAGGACTATATGTTGCACCTCATCTGCTGTTATTACTTTACCAAAGCATTGTTCAACCCATACTTCTGTACTGTTCCACATGTTTTTTCACCATGCTTTCTGTAACCAACCGGACCAAACTCACACGCATTACAAACATAGCAGCTAAAATCATCGGCCTACCCACACCCAACATTTCAGACTTAAACCACAGGTCCATCACCCGACTGGCAAAAACAATAGTCCAGGATATCACTCACCCGCTACACCAATACATCACCCCACTACCATCAGGGCGCAGGTACAGAACTATCAAATTCCGGAGGGCCCGCCTCAGGAAAAGCCTTATCCCTGCAGCTATAGCCGCCCTTAACAGCAGGCCCGGCCGACCTGTCTGACAAGCCTGTAAATGTGTGTTGGTCATGTATGATGTCTTTTTGTAATTTTTTTATTTTTTTTATGTGATGTGTAATGTCTAGTGTTTAAATGTACGGCAGTGACAATGAATTTCCCCAAGGGGACCAATAAATCTAAATCTAATCTAATCTACATACACACATATATACATACACACAAACACACACATACACACACACATATACACATACATATACATATATATACACATACATATATATATATATATATATATATATATATATATATATATATTTATATAGTCCTACAGTAAATGCTTTACAAATTCTGCTTTTACTGTAGGTTAGAGTTCAGTTCTACACCATTATCTTTAATAAAAGACAGACTATTTGATAGAGATCTATCACAAGATCCATTAGACTGTGCGGACATCATGACATTGAGTGGTTAATTAGAGCCGAGTTGCAGGGACAGCTTACATTTTGGATCACCTCTGAGTTGCATTCAGGAGTGGTGGCAGTGTCAGGTGTCTGTAAGGCCATTACAAATGAGCTCTGTGGCTCATTGTTTAGTGTTTACCCAATAATACGATGGAATAAAAGGTTTTAGGCAGTTCTGTAGAGAGGTGAAAGGCGCAAGATTGTACAAAAAAAAGGAAAACTACAAAATGCAAGAGCCCTTACATTCAAGGGAGTACTTCAGCTCTTAAAACACTATCAGCATAATCTACTAAAATGCATACAACACGCACTAAACCGCGCGCACAAACTCAATTGTTGGCTAGAAATCCAAAGACATACAGCAAGACAGTTTGGACACATTTTGAGTGTTTGATCACACAAAGTGATCTTTAAGACAGCCTGACACAGCTCTGACCGGTGCAAGGTACAAAACCCAAAACCAGTCAATTCAGCACGTTGTGTAAATCGTAAATAAAAACAGAACAATGATTTGCACATCCTTTTCAACTTATATTCAATTGAACACACTGCAAAGACAATATATTTAATGTTGGAACTGAGAAACTTATTTATTTTGCAAATAATCATTAACTTAGAATAAATAAATGGCTTTGTGTTTGCATAGTAGAGTTTTAACTTGCGCTTACAGATGTAGCGACTACGGATATCCCGATCCAGGTTTTTGCACTTCCGATCCGATACCGATATTGTTTTTGCATTTCCGATCCCGATACTGACCGATACTGGCCTATCCAAGCATGTATTAAAGTTTAAAGTTATTTAGCCTACTTAGTTGTCAGAATCATGTTGAAAAGGGTTTTAGTACTCTTGATAACAACTAGCCAGCTGAATTAGGGGAGTTTGAATAATACACAATGGTTGGTAACAAGAAACTGACCTGTTTATTCAAGGATAAACACAAAATAGACAAAATTATACATGACAAACAGAAATGGCATCATTGAACTAGGGCTGGGCGATAAGGCCTTTTTTTAATATTGCGATATTTTAAGGCCATATTGCGATACACGATATATATCTCGATATTTTGCCTTAGCCTTGAATGAACACTAGATGCATATAATCACAGCAGTATGATGATTCTATGTGTTTTGATTGAATGATTGAGACTTTTATTAGTAGGTTGCACAGTGAAGTACATATTCCGTACAATTGACCACTAAATGGTAACACCCGAATAAGTTTTTCAACTTGTTTAAGTCGGGGTCCACTTAAATTGATTCATGATACAGATATATACTATCAGATATATACTATCATCATAACACAGTCATCACACAAGTTAATCACATTGAATTATTTACATTATTTATAATCCAGGGTGTGGAGGGGGGCGCCGGATGTAAGTGTCAAAAAGACAGCCAAAAGAGTTTGATATGAGAATAAATCTAAAGTTAAAATATAGGGTAGAAATGCACCCATTTGCAGGAAATGTCTTGATTTTAAAAAATTTCTTTCAAGGCTTGCATGTCTACATTAAAACATTCTTCTTCATACTGCATTAATATATGCTACTTTTAAACTTTCATGCAGAGAAGGAAATCACAACTAAAAAAATTACTAATTTTTTCATACGGTGTTGATCTGGAAATTTTTGCCTCAGCATTTTGATGGTGTGGGCATGTGGCACCGAATGGAGATAAGCGTCTCGACAGACGTCACAATATTTGAACAATGCTGACGAAAACTGTTTTCTCTGTCGTGTCCGTGTGTCGAAATTGTTATGCGCTTATTTTTTTATTTGATTTTGTGCGTGGCATAGATTTGCTATGCGCAGAGGACGCTTAAACAATGCGCAATTGCACAAGCGCACCTTAGAGGGAGCGTTGCTCGCACGGCTGCGCTAGCATCACAGCTAACGTTAGCCATGCTGCTACCTCTCTGCTGGGAGAGGGCGCATACGTATGTGACACATACGTATGTGACGTATGACGTGACAGTATGTGACGTGTGTAAAAAGGTGCGCTTGCTGTCTGTGAGAGGGAGACACAGGAAAGAGTGAGAAGAGCCTGTCGTGTAATGCCAGCAGCTAAAAGCAACTGTGTGAGAATCCACAGACCTGTGGATGTGTTGAAGGTGTGCTGGAAAATGCGGAACGGAAATTAGGGAGCAGCAGAAAAGTGTAATGTATTATTTAAATCGGTGCGTTGGAAAACACGGACCGGAGTTTGTTTGTTTTTTAACTGAATCTGGATCAGCATTTTCCCATGCCTTGCCGATACGCAATTTTTGGCAAATATCGGATCGGGACATCCCTAGTAGCGACCAACTGCCGCTTACCATCCAATTGTCATGTTCTAGAACTCGTGTCAAACTCGATGCCCGAGGGCTATATCTGGCCCGCCACCTTATTTTATGTGACCCGCAAAGGCCTGGAATCACCATGCGTCCGTTTCTAAATGGAGTCAACTTTCTATTTTGACAGAAAAAAAAAATACATGTACTGGGGACGGCGTGGCGAGGTTGGGAGAGTGGCCATGCCAGCAACCTGAGGGTTCCTGGTTCGATCCCCACCTTCTACCTACCTCGTCACATCCGTTGTGTCGTTGAGCAGGACACTTCACCCTTGCTCCTGATGGGTCGTGGTTAGGGCCTTGCGTGGCTGCTCCCACCATCAGTGTGTGAATGTGGAAATAGTGAATTATATTTATATAGCGCTTTTCTCTAGTGACTCAAAGTGCTTTACATAGTGAAACCCAATATCTAATTTACATTTAAACCAGTGTGGGTGGCACTAGGAGCAGGCGGGTAAAGTGTCTTGCCCAAGGACACAACGGCAGTGACTAGGTTGGCAGAAGCGGATATCTAACCTGGAACCCTCAAGTTGCTAGCACGGCCACTCTACCAAACAAGCTATACCGCCCCAAAATAAAATAGTGTCAAAGCGCTTTGAGTACCTTGAAGGTAGAAAAGCGCTATACAAGTATAACCCATTTACCATGTATGCAATGTCATATATTTTAACCTTAATCTAATATTGCAACAAATATATTATCACACATTCCAAACATCAAAATAAGTCCTTAAATATCTGCTTGACTCATGATTTTCAAGCAACTTATCCATCAATATTTTTCAGTAAAAACTGGTAGCTCAGTTGCCAGAATTTTACCGTAAAAACAAAAAAGTGTAATATTGTTTTTCCATTTACAGTAATACACTGTAAAAACAACGACCGTAGATTTTACAGTACAACAGTGGTACCGTTTTCCCTATTTACATTTACAGTATACATTGCAAAAAACATTGCACATTTTATGGTAAAATTCCAGCAGCTAAACTTTGCTCTAAAACAGGGGTGTCAAAGTCAAAGCCCATGGGCCAGATCCGTCCCGCGAATGAATTATCTATGGCCCCCGGGATGATATCTAATTAGTATTAGGCCCGCAAGCCACAGTCGCCTGCTGCTGCTGTTTTCCACGCACCAATACTCCATCAGTGTTGGCGCTAGGAATTTTCAAAAATGGGGTCCCAGGGAGCCATAACAGTTGGATACAATATGTCTTGCAGTGTCTCCAGTTAGAGAAGCTTCGGTTCTCGCAGAAAGGATCTGTGTCATCTTTCCATAAAACTTGGGGCCCCCTCCTAGACCTTATTAGGGACAAGCTTGACATCACCCCAAGCGACTCGAGTAACACAACTTAGACAGAGCTGACCGCTGAAGCCCTCCCGACCCTCATTCCTTGTGTTTATTTACTTTTAAATTTTATTTTATTGCATATCTTATGTAGTATTTATTTATTTATTTTACCTTATTTATCTTTTATTTATCTTTAATATATTTGTTAGATTGAATCTAAATTTGCATATATTCATGTGTGTTTATATTTGTTTTGGGCACTAGGTGACAAGGGAATTAAAGTGGGTGGGTATTGTAAGGGGTGGGGTATATTATGTTACATATTGTAAAATGTGCAGATACCTCAACTTGCTGTTGCCATGATCCATCATACTGTACTGTCTGCAAAATTCAATAAAAATATTTGAAAAAAAAAAAAATGGGTCAAGTCATAAAAATGGGGTTCCACTTTTTTGTAACCGTTTTGGAAACAAATGATAAATATATGCATTATCCTGTTATATCTCACGTTCTATATTGTGTTTTGGAAAAAGGTTGTCATAAATGTTAAATTCATTACAAAAACATTTTTATGCATATGTAAATTTATTCAGCTATAAACATTCACTTCACGGATCTAAACTTTACCGCTGTCGGTATTTTTTCTATATTTTTTATTGTAATATTTTCAGAATGTGTTTGTTCTATTTTTGGCCAACGTAAGACAAAGAAAACAATCTGAAGTTGTCTTTATTTTTTGGTTTTAATGCCATGATTTTAATCGTCCGGCCGGCATGTGCACAGATTTTCCTCCATGCGGCCCCTGCGCTAAAATGAGTTTGACACCACTGTTCTAAAAATCTACATATTTTTCTTAGTGTATGTAAAAATATATAACAATACATTTTGTAATGAAGCAATTTAAAATGTATATATTATTCACTGTTAAAATTGGCCCTTTGAGGGCAGCCATAACTGCGATGTGGCCCCCAATGATAACGAGTTTGACACCCCTGTTTCGGAAGCTCAAGTCACCCCCAAAATTTCAATACATTTTACACCTTTCTGACAAAATGCATCCAAGTAATAACTCCGTAAACTCACTCAATTCTTGTCCCAGATATACACTAACTTAAAGGGGAACATTATCACCAGACCTATGTAAGCGTCAATATATACCTTGATGTTGCAGAAAAAGACCATATATTTTTTTAACCGGTTTCCAAACTCTAAATGGGTGAATTTTGGCGAATTAAACGCCTTTCTAATATTCGCTCTCGTAGCGATGACGTCACAACGTGGCGTCACATCGGGAAGCAATCCGCCATTTTCTCAAACACCGAGTCAAATCAGCTCTGTTATTTTCCGTTTTTTCCACTGTTTTCCGTACCTTGGAGACATCATGCCTCGTCGGTGTGTTGTCGGAGGGTGTAACAACACGAACAGGGACGGATTCAAGTTGCACCAGTGGCCCAAAGATGCAAAAGTGGCAAGAAATTGGACGTTTGTTCCGCACACTTTACCGACGAAAGCTATGCTACGACAGAGATGGCAAGAATGTGTGGATATCCTGCGACACTCAAAGCAGACGCATTTCCAACGATAACGTCAAAGAAATCTGCCGCCAGACCCCCATTGAATCTGCCGGAGTGTGTGAGCAATTCAGGGACAAAGGACCTCGGTAGCACGGCAAGCAATGGCGGCAGTTTGTTCCCGCAGACGAGCGAGCTAAACCCCCTGGATGTCTTGGCTCACACCGTCAAGAGAAGAATATCGACCCTAGCTTCCCTGGCCTGCTGACATGAGGGTATGTCTACAGAATATATTAATTGATGAAAATTGGGCTGTCTGCACTCTCAAAGTGCATGTTGTTGCCAAATGTATTTCATATGCTGTAAACCTAGTTCATAGTTGTTAGTTTCCTTTAATGCCAAACAAACACATACCAATCGTTGGTTAGAAGGCGATCGCCAAATTTGTCCTCACTTTCTCCCGTGTCGCTGGCTGTCGTGTCGTTTGTCGGTTTTGCTTGCATACGGTTCAAACCGATATGGCTCAATAGCTTCAGTTTCTTCTTCAATTTCGTTTTCGCTACCTGCCTCCACACTACAACCATCCGTTTCAATACATCGTAATCTGTTGAATCGCTTAAGCCGCTGAAATCAGAGTCTGAATCCGAGCTAATGTCGCTATAGCTTGCTGTTCTTTCCGCCATGTTTGTTTGTGTTGGCATCACTATGTGACGTCACAGGAAAATGGACGGGTGTTTATAACGATGGTTAAAATCAGGCACTTTGAAGCTTTTTTTTTTTTTTTTTTTTTTTTTAGGGATATTGCGTGATGGGTAAAATTTAGAAAAAAACTTCGAAAAATATAATAAGCCACTGGGAACTGATTTTTAATGGTTTTAACAATTAAGAAATTGTGATAATGTTCCCCTTTAAGAACACATTTGCAGCAAGGACAATTTATTACATTTCGTTTGACCTCTTCTCTACTTAAACCAATCATTCCCACCCGCTCAGTTAATAAGGCGTCATTATACTTACACCAAGTCTCAAAAGCAATGATGGCGTTTCTGTGACCCTGCTCAACTGCGAGCAACTGAATAATGGAGATGCTCACGCCACATAAAAAATGAGGGATTGAAGGACGCTGACAGAGGACAAACGGAGGATAAAGACAGTTGGTTGAAATAGAGGGGTAGAGAGGGTAACTAAAATAGCACAGCATCACCCCAATTCCACTCTATATGATAAAGAAAAGCAGCGGCAGGCGTCATCTAAAAATAACATTTATGAGGGCCAAAGTGATTATTTGAACACGGTGCTTGGCCACAATCACGCTTTGCATGAATAAAACATAACACAACTTTCCACAGGTGTACTGGAGAGGAGGCTACGCCGGATAGTCGAACCTCGGATTCAGGAGGAACAGTGTGGTTTTCGTCCTGGTCGTGGAACTGTGGACCAGCTCTATACTCTCGGCAGGGTCCTTGAGGGTGCATGGGAGTTTGCTCAACCAGTCTACATGTGCTTTGTGGACTTGGAGAAGGCATTCGACCGTGTACCCCGGGAAGTCCTGTGGGGAGTGCTCAGAGAGTATGGGGTAACGGACTGTCTTATTGTGGCGGTTCGCTCCCTGTATAATCGGTGTCAGAGCTTGGTCCGCATTGCCGGCAGTAAGTCGGACACGTTTCCAGTGAGGGTTGGACTCCGCCAGGGCTGCCCTTTGTCACCGATTCTGTTCATAACCTTTATGGACAGAATTTCTAGGCGCAGTCAGGGCGTTGAGGGTATCTGGTTTGGTGGCTGCAGGATTAGGTCTCTGCTTTTTGCAGATGATGTGGTCCTGATGGCTTCATCTGGCCAAGATCTTCAGCTCTCACTGGATCGGTTCGCAGCCGAGTGTGAAGCGACTGGGATGAGAATCAGCACCTCCAAATCCGAGTCCATGGTTCTCGCCCGGAAAAGGGTGGAGTGCCATCTCCGGGTTGGGGAGGAGATCTTGCCCCAAGTGGAGGAGTTCAAGTACCTCGGAGTCTTGTTCACGAGTGAGGGAAGAGTGGATCGTGAGATCGACAGGCGGATCGGTGCGGCATCTTCAGTAATGCGGACGCTGTATCGATCCGTTGTGGTGAAGAAAGAGCTGAGCCAGAAGGCAAAGCTCTCGATTTACCGGTCGATCTACGTTCCCATCCTCACCTATGGTCATGAGCTTTGGGTCATGACCGAAAGGACAAGATCACGGGTACAAGCGGCCGAAATGAGTTTCCTCCGCCGGGTGGCGGGGCTCTCCCTTAGAGATAGGGTGAGAAGCTCTGCCATCCGGGGGGAGCTCAAAGTAAAGCCGCTGCTCCTCCATATCGAGAGGAGCCAGATGAGGTGGTTCGGGCATCTGGTCAGGATGCCACCCGAACGCCTCCCTCGGGAGGTGTTTCGGGCACGTCCGACCGGTAGGAGGCCACGGGGAAGACCCAGGACACGTTGGGAAGACTATGTCTCCCGGCTGGCCTGGGAACGCCTCGGGATCCACCGGGAGGAGCTGGACGAAGTGGCTGGGGAGAGGGAAGTCTGGGCTTCCCTGCTTAGGCTGCTGCCCCCGCGACCCGACCTCGGATAAGCGGAAGAAGATGGATGGATGGATGGACAACTTTCCACAATTATTGTCCTTCATTTTCGGCCCAAAAAAAAAAAAAAGGGGGCAATCATTCGAGGTAGTGATGTTGTAATAATGTAACTATTGGTTATTTCTTATCAGCGATGTTGACGGACCAATCTCGGAGGAGCGTGCAGACAATACAAAAGAGGCTGCTGCTGATTTGACTGATGACAAACCACCCTTGATTTGTAAATGCCCATTAATCAATGGAGTGACTTGTCATTATGCAGATTTACAGCCCATAAGAGCTTCACAAAACACTTGCTATATTCTAAAAAGTATGAGTGTGCAGTCCCTCTGGAAGAATGACAATCCCGAATTGAGTGGATCAATGCAATGACATTTTTTTTTTTTGGATATACTGTAAAGAGTATATTCATTTCATTAAACAATATGAGGTTTCATCAGTAAATATGGGACACTAAATACAATTACCATATTTTTCGGAGTATAAGTCGCACTGGAGTATAAGTCGCATTTTTGGGGGAAATTTGATAAAAGCCAACACCAAGAATAGACATTTGAAAGGCAATTTAAAATAAATAAAGAATAGTGAACAACAGGCTGAATAAGTGTACGTTATATGAGGCATAAATAACCAACTGAGAACGTGCCTGGTATGTTAACGTAACATATTATGGTAAGAGTCATTCAAATAACTATAACATATAGAACATGCTATACGTTTACCAAACAGTCACTCCTAATTGCTAAATCCGATGAAATCTTATACGTCTAGTCTCTTACGTGAATGAGATAAATATTTGATATTTTACGGTAATGTGTTAATTTCACACATAAGTCGCTCCTGAGTATAAGTCGGCCAAACTATGAAAAAAACTGCGACTTACAGTCCGAAAAATACGGCATACAATAAAGTTATTATATTTATGTTAAAAAAATAAAATATCCATTACTACTTCCTTAGTTATTCTGTTAAAAATGTGCAAAATGTGTTTAATACACAGGATATTGAGTGCAAAAATCTGTATTTGATAATACAATCCCATCGAAAGGCAAAATGATTCTAAAAAAAAAAAAAAAAAAAACTGAAGGAAGTTTAGAATTGGAATTATTTTAACTAAAAAAAAATAATAATAATGTTAAAAAATATATATATATATATTTATAATATTTCACATTTACCATGGGGCTCTGTTTTTGGTCCCCTGCTTTTTATCTACATTTTTCCCCTTGGCAATATTTTCCGTAAATGTAAAATACATTCAGTGTTATGCAGATGACACCCAGCTCTACGTCTCAACCAAACCAACTGCTTATCTTCCTCTTTCCTCCCTTACAGACTGCCTCAGTTAACTCAAACTGTGGTTCTCATTCAATTTCCTCCAACTCAAAAGTAATAAAACCGAAATCATACTTGTAGGTACAAAATCCATTCTAGCCAAAACCAACTCAAAACTCAAAGAAATCTGCCGCCAGACCCACATTGAATCTGCCGGAGTGTGTGAGAAATTCAGGGACAAAGGACCTCGGTAGCACGGAAAGCAATGGCGGCAGTTTGTTCCCGCAGACAAGCGAGCTAAACCCCCTGGATGTCTTGGCTCACACCCTCCCGAAGATGATCAAGAGAAGAATATCGACCCTAGCTTCCCTGGCCTGCTGACATGAGGGTATGTCTACAGAATATATTAATTGATGAAAATTGGGCTGTCTGCACTCTCAAAGTGCATGTTGTTGCCAAATGTATTTCATATGCTGTAAACCAAGTTCATAGTTGTTAGTTTCCTTTAATGCCAAACAAACACATACCAATCGTTGGTTAGAAGGCGATCGCCGAATTCGTCCTCCCTTTCTCCCGTGTCGCTTGTCGGTTTCGCTTGCATACGGTCCAAACCGATATGGCTCAATAGCTTCAGTTTCTTCTTCAATTTCGTTTTCGCTACCTGCCTCCACACTACAACCATCCGTTTCAATACATTCGTAATCTGTTGAATCGCTTAAGCCGCTGAAATCCGAGTCTGAATCCGAGCTAATGTCGCTATAGCTTGCTGTTCTTTCCGCCATGTTTGTTTGTGTTGGCTTCACTATGTGACGTCACAGGAAAATGGACGGGTGGTTAAAATCAGGCACTTTGAAGCTTCTTTTTTTTTTTAGGGATATTGCGTGATGGGTAAAATTTTGAAAAAAACTGGGAACTGATTTTTAAGGGTTTTAACAATTCTGAAATTGTGATAATGTTCCCCTTTAAAAATGGTAGAAAAGCGCTATATAAGTACAACTCATTTACCATTTAAAGTTTCAATGCTGGGGCTTTGTCTGTCCACAACTGATTACTACTTGTAAGACAAAGACTTTATATTTGTGGTTATCATAAGGATAACCACATGTCCGCGCTGTGGACGTACTTTGATGTATTCGAGATATACCCGCTAACAAAATCTAAAATGACAGTGGCAGCTTTTAAGGAGAGGAAGGATAGCAGCAAGTATGATGTCAGGCTCTCTGCAGCTCGCTAGGTCAAGGACATGGAGCGACAGAAGTAAAGACGAGTACAGTCTCCAATAACACCAGAAATAGATACTAGAATTTAGAGGTGCGAATCTTTGATTCGGTTACGATTACGATTCAGGAGCAACGATTAGATAAAAAAATCGATTATCATAATACGGACACACAAATTAGAACATGCACACGGATCAGATTACACACAGATTGGAATAGAGACACACATTACAACATGGACAGGGGAATTAAATTACACACACAGAGATTAAGATATCTGTTTTCAAACAATTTTGCTACAATAATACTTGCATACCCATCGATAAGAGTTGGTTTTGCATAACAGTTCCCAATAAGAGTTAATGTAATTTAGGCATAAGATCAGACTTACAGAGTCATCTTCAGCTATAAAGACACAATAAACAAAGTAAAATCAGTTTAATTTTAAATTATGCCAGAGTGAATCATTTTGGGCTGTACAATACAGTATATATGTATATAAAAAAAGTTTAAAAAATGTTTCACATAAAACATTTTGTAATGGTAGTGGAAAGGATGGGATGGTTAAAATCAAATGCTTAGGGCACCAATTGAGCCCAGGGCGGCCTTGCTTGCTAAAACCAAAAAGTCTAGTGACCAGTTAAAGATTCTACATGACCTACCTATGAAATTTAGGTTTGTCTAACAATATTATTGCTAAAATGGTTTTAATTGATAATGGCTTGTTGTTATCAAAATGCTGCAGTCTGCTCAGACTTAATGAATTGAGGTTTCCTGCTTAGAGAGACCACTAAGTGTCCAACCCCCCCTCGCTTTCCTCTACATCTTCAGCATGAGTGGAGTCAGTTGGCCCTGATTCAATCTAAATAGTTCACAATTCAGTACATTTTCAATCAACTCTTTTCCCATCTCATTTCCTTTTTAGCAATATTTCTTAGTAATGCCAGTAGCTTTGCCCAGCCCAGCCCGGGGGAATTCACTGAAATATTGTTAAAGCCTTGAACACAGCGCCAGTCAACAGAAAAGCTGTTTCTTCAATCACATGTCTCTAGAGGGATTCAAAGTGTCAATGGACTAAAGATGCTGGCTGTAGTAATTGGCTGAGAAACAAACATAAAATGTTAAAATGCATCAAGTGGTGTGTCTGACTCGCAAATGCTACAGCTCCATTATCTAAAAAGCCAACAAATAAGTTTAGAGTCCACTATGCTAGAAGAGCTTTCTTGTCAGTGCTCCAATTGTTGCACTTCTTTGTTCTTAAGGCTTTCAGTAATAATTTGCTCCATCAAATTAACCTTTGAATTATAGCTGACACAAAAACTTTCAGCCAATCGCCATCAAGTACCCGTGAATATATTAAGGCCAGAACTCTTAGCCCATTAGTAGGGCTCTAGGATTTTTGGAATCGGGGACAGAATCACGGAATTGGACAATAAAAACAGAATCCACTATGAAACGTGGAAAGCAGTGGTGGGCCGTGCGTTTCCCACCTCGGCCTTCAGTGAAGTGCGACTTCATTACCTTTCAAAATACCATATTTATTTCACCACATGACCAGGGCTTTACAGAAACACATTGGCGCACTACTGAGAATTGAATCACCTGAACAGCGTACAAAACGGGCTATTTTCCGGTGCATTTAAAAAAAATCACCGATTCTGTTCATAACTTTTATGGACAGAATTTCTAGGCGCAGTCAAGGCATTGAGGGGATCCGGTTTGGTGGTTGCAGGATTAGGTCTCTGCTTTTTGCAGATGATGTGGTCCTGATGGCTTCATCTGGCCAGGATCTTCAGCTCTCGCTGGATCGCTTTGCAGCAGAGTGTGAAGCGACTGGGATGAGAATCAGCACCTCCAAGTCCGAGTCCATGGTTCTCGCCCGGAAAAGGGTGGAGTGCCATCTTCGGGTTGGGGAGGAGACCCTGCCCCAAGTGGAGAAGTTCGAGTACCTCGGAGTCTTGTTCACGAGTGAGGGAAGAGTGGATCATGAGAGCGGCAGGCGGATCGGTGCGCCATCTTCAGTAATGCGGACGCTGTATCGATCCGTTGTGGTGAAGAAGGAGCTGAGCCGGAAGGCAAAGCTCTCAATTTACCGGTCGATCTACGTTCCCATCCTTACCTATGGTCATGAGCTTTGGGTTATGACCGAAAGGACAAGATCACGGGTACAAGCGGCCGAAATGAGTTTCCTCCGCCGGGTGGCAGGGCTCTCCCTTAGAGATAGGGTGAGAAGCTCTGTCATCCGGGGGGAGCTCAAAGTAAAGCCGCTGCTCCTCCACATCGAGAGGAGCCAGATGAGGTGGATCGGGCATCTGGTCAGGATGCCACCCGAACGCCTCCCTCGGGAGGTGTTTAGGGCACGTCCGACCGGTAGGAGGCCACGGGGAAGACCCAGGTCACGTTGGGAAGACTATGTCTCCCGGCTGGCCTGGGAACGCCTCGGGATCCCCCGGGAGGAGCTGGACGAAGTGGCTGGGGAGAGGGAAGTCTGGGCTTCCCTGCTTAGGCTGCTGCCCCCGCGACCCGACCTCGGATAAGCGGAAGAAGATGGATGGATGGATGGATGTAAAAAAAAAAATTCAACATGAAAAAATAAAGAATTCAAATATTTGAACTCACAACTTGTAGGACCCATCAGACGCCGTATAAGCCAGTGGTCAACCTGCTACCTTCTGGAAGGAGGTATAGATCGATTTGCGCCAGGACCACCAGAATGTCTCACAGTCTGTATCCCCAGGCTGTGAGACTGCTAAATGAACAGCCTGCCCCTTTGCTGCCCCGGACCATCTTATTACCTCACTCTTCACCACCTCAATAATTGTGCTCTAGACATTGCATTGCTGCAACATCAACGTAACACTCATCAGACATCCGACTGTTCCCACCCCCACGTCCCTCTTATCGCGATCTTCCTGACAATGCTAAAATGTAAACTATTGTCAACCTGCACATCAATGCAGTTTCTATGCCGCTGGACAAAGCTCAAACAAAATCTCGTTGTTCATGTATGATTTAAGTGTTATTATGACAATGACAATAAAGGAATTGATTGATTGGTACTGATCGTAGCCTGTTGATTCGAGTGGAAGTGGCGGGCATTACACCACCAGAATAGCGTCGCTAACTTCCGGGGTCGGCCGACCTTGTCTCACAAGATGTAGTTTCTCTTTAAATATCCTTTTTGAAAATGGCCTTGCAAATATATATCTGCCACCTAATCAATGTTTTGTTGTCCTTTGTGGGTTAAAAAAGTGAGTACCGGTGACTTCTCTGCCAGTGCCACTTCCTGCCTTAGTAAATTACAACTGATTGGACACTCACTTGGGAGTGACAAGTATCCAATCACAGTCACGTTAACGTCAGGCTACCGAGATGGGCTACTGTCAACAACTCGCGATCTGATTGGCCATCGTAGCCGTCTTTCAACTGTATGTGCTCTGTTCGTTTACACTGCACAGACCACAGCTATGTTGCTTCAGAAGGCTCCGGCAGAATTAGTTCAGCTCTGGCAACAAGCTAGCCGAATTCTGATTGGACAAAACAAACACAGGAACTTAATGTCACAAAAAGAAATTAATACTTTTAAATATTTATGGAAAGTAAATAAAAAATAAAATGAACTTTAATCAATTTATGATCATGATATTTACTGGCGGAAAGTCATCGAAATAAACATTCTGACAGCCTTAAAAGGAGATACGTTTGTCCAGGGATACCCAATTTTGGGGGACACGTGCACCCCCTCAAAAAATTAAAACATAAAAAAAACTAAAACTATTCACTCAACTCCATGGAGCCGTGGCCAACATTCTAGCCGGTCGCCCTGCACCCTTCTCAGGCCAGATCCCTGCCTACTTCATGTAGAAAAAAAAAATATTCAAAACTAATCTTATTCTAAATTACAAAATCGAACTGTAGCAACAAGACAGATTTGCTAACAAACAAGCAAGGTAATCATGTTATAAGCAACGTTAGCAGATGTAAAGTGTGGGAACATTTCACCCTATGTTGTTGCAAGAGTCGCTTCCATCCCGAAAAACTTGAGCAATGACAGACTACGGTCGACAAATTTTGTTGTGAAAATTTGTTTTCAACGTCGACGAATTGTTGCGCCTCTAATAAGATGTCTACATAAGTAAGTTTGTCAAGCTGTGACGTCACAAATGTTCCACTGTTGAAAAAAGGCTGCAAAGCATAGCATTTAGAGGCATCCCAAACTGCGTAAAATGAGTCAGGATTTAAAGTTTTGAAATTGTTTAACTAGGGGTATTTATATTGAACCGTTTCGGTACGGGGGTTTTGGTTCAGTTCGGAGGTGTACCGAACGGGTTTCCACACGGACATATTAAGTAGCGTAACGCACGTTGTGTAAACAATGCACACCGAGGCACAACACACAGCATGCTAGCAGCTAACGGGGCTACGATAGACTGACTATACATCCTTTTTTCACCGGACATGTCCTCTTTTGCGGAGCTGTCAGGGCGGAGTTTCTTAAATGCCTCAAATGTCCGGCATTTTGAGTTAGGGTTGCGTGTATTTTCAATGTACGTTCAGGGTTAAGAAGGGGTTAAAAACAAAACAAATTGTGCGCGCAGCAGCATTGGTGAGGGAGGGGCAGAGACAGAGAGAGAGAGAGAGTTATGATAAACGCGCATGCGTCACCAGGTTCTGCTTTTTATCCATAGATTTATCACATTTAATTTTTTATTATCTATAGCAGGGGTGTCAAAAGTGTGCCCCGGAGGCCATTTGCGGCCCACGGCTAATGTTTTAAAAGGCCTACGGCACATTCTAAAAATACTATTAAAATAAACAAAAACCTAACAAAAGTGAAATAAAAAAGCTTAAAGGTTAAATATAATTTAGAAAAAGTTGCAATGTTGACTAATAAAACAAAGCTGTTTTTTTTTCTTTCAAACTGTCATTGCTCAAAACATAATATTGACTCAAAATCAAAGTTATTATGAATTATTGACCTATCCAAGGTTTTGATTACTTCACATCAAATATTCCACTAAGAAAAATATTTTTGGTGGACGATTTTGCAAATTTGGTAAATAACCCAAAATTTTATAATTTTGTTGTTTTCTTACTGTACCGGAATATAACCGAACCGTGACCTCTAAACCGAGGTACGTACCGAACCGAAATTTTTGTGTACCGTTACACCCCTATGTTTAACACAAGTATCCAACATTGTAACATAAGTCAGAAAAGAGGAAAGCCATCAGAGGCATTGTTTAATATGAGTATCCAACATTGTAACAGCATTTGTAATAGGGATGTCCCGATCCGATATTTGGATCGGATTGGCTGCCGATATTTGCCAAAAATTGCGTATCGGCAAGGCATGCCGATCCAGATCCAGTTTAAAAAAAAACTGCGGTCCGTGTTTTCCAACGCACCAATTTAAATAATACATTCGACTTTTCTGCTGCTCCCTAATTTCCGTTCCGCATTTTCCAGCACACCAACACATCCACAGGTCTGTGGATTCTCACGCAGTGGCTTTTAGCTGCTGGCATTACACGACAGGCTCTTCTCACTCTTTCCTGTGTCTCCCTCACAGACAGCAAGTGCACCTTCTTACACACGTCACATACTGTCACGACATACGTCACATACGTATACGTCCTCCCCGAGCAGAGAGGTAGCAGCATGGCTAACGTTAGCTGTGATGCTAGCGCAGCCGTGCGAGCAACGCTCCCTCTAAGGTGCTCGTCTGTGCAATTGCGCACTGTTTAAGCGTCCTCTGCGCATAGCAAAACTATGCCACGCACAAAATCAAATAAAAAAATAAGCGCATAACAATTTTCGACACACGGACACGACAGAGAAAACAGTTTTCGTCATCATTGTTCAAATATTGTGACGTCTGTCGAGACGCTTATCTCCATTCGGTGCCACACGCCCACACCATCAAAATGCAGAGGCAAAAATGTCCACATCAACACCTTATGAAAAAATTAGTGATTTTTTTAGTTGTGATTTCCTTCTCTGAATGAAAGTTTAAAAGTAGCATATATTAATGCAGTATGAAGAAGAATGTTTTAATGTAGACATGCAAGCCTTGAAAGAAAATTTTGAAAATCAAGACTACATTTCCTGCAAATGGGTGCATTTCTACCCTATATTTTAACTTTAGATTGATTCTCATATCAAACTCTTTTGGCTGTCTTTTTGACACTTACATCCGGCGCCCCCCTCCACACCCTGGATTATAAATAATGTAAATAATTCAATGTGATTATCTTGTGTGATGACTGTATTATGATGATAGTATATATCTGATAGTATATATCTGTATCATGAATCAATTTAAGTGGACCCCGACTTAAACAAGTTGAAAAACTTATTCGGGTGTTACCGTTTAGTGGTCAATTGTACGGAATATGTACTTCACTGTGCAACCTACTAATAAAAGTCTCAATCAAAACACATAGAATCATCATACTGCTGTGATTATATGCATCAAGTGTTCATTCAAGGCTAAGGCAAAATATCGAGATATATATTGTGTATCGCAATATGGCCTTAAAATATCGCAATATTTAAAAAAGGCCATATCGCCCAGCCCTAGTTCAATGATGACATTTCTGTTTGTCATGTATAATTTTGTCTATTTTGTGTTTATCCTTGAATAAACAGGTCAGTTTCTTGTTACCAACCATTGTGTATTATTCAAACTCTCCTAATTCAGCTGGCTAGTTGTTATCAAGAGTACTAAAACCCTTTTCAACATGATTCTGACAACTAAGTAGGCTAAATAACTTTAAACTTTAATACATGCTCGGATAGGCCAGTATCGGTATCGGTCAGTATCGGTATCTGATCGGAAGTGCAAAAACCTGGATCGGGACATCCCTAATTTGTAAGTCAAAAAAAAATAATAATCAGAGGCCCCATTTAAAAGATGCAAACATCATTGAGGTTATAATTAACCGGCCTGCACGCCTTCCTGTTTGAATGTCAATGTGACGTAATAAGCACACTAACAGCTTTGCTAATCACCACACTTCACTTGCAGAGGGCCACACTGCTTCCCTTCGGGAATCTAATGGCAGCCCAACAGAGACCATTTTGCCCTTGGCTGCTACTAAAACCACTACTCTCAGACTCAAACAGCAACTTGGGAGGGGGGGGGGGGGGGGGGGGGGTGAAAAGAAACCTTTGCCTTCCATCAAAGCGCATGTGATTTTCTAGTGCTTACTTTCTGCGAGAGAGAAGCGAAATAACAGCCATAACAGCGACAGCATAAAAATAAATACTTGGCTCACATTTTGAATAAATGAGCTCAGTGTGCTTTCCTTGGTTTCCACGTGTGGGCGGCCTGTAAGTACACGGTGCCGCTATAGGCACATGCTGGGAACCTGCAGAAGCGTGAGCCAACAGTGGTGCTATTCTTTTAATCAAAAAAAGGAGGAGATAAAGACAGAAAAAGACCTACGACAGAATGTGCACTTGCTATATGTAAAAGGAGAGTCACTAAGCTTCTCCATAGTTTCTTGCATCATTCATAGACGACCACAATGATTCTTCAAGGCATCTTTCAATTGTTGAATAGATCAGTGTTTTTCAACCTTTTTTGAGCCAAGACACATTTTTTGCGTTGAAAAAATCCGGAGGCACACCATCAGCAGAAATCATTAACTCAGTTGAGAGTAAAAAGTCATCGTCGCAATTGTTGGACATGACTTTAAACCATAACCAAGCATGTGTCACTATAGCTTTTGTCTCAAAGTAGGTGTACTGTCACATCACACCGTGACTTATTTGGAGTGTTTTGGTTGTGCTCCTGTGTGTAGTGTTTTAGTTCTTGTCTTGCGCTCCTATTTTGGTGGCTTTTTCTCTTTTTTTGGTATTTTCCTGTAGCAGTTTCATGTCTTCCTTTGAGCGATATTTCCCGCATCTACTTTGTTTTAGCAATCAAGAATATTTCAGTTTTTATCCTTCTTTGTAGGGACATTGTTGATTGTCATGTCATGTTCGGATGTACATTGTGGTCGTTGTCTTTGCTCCACAGTAAGTTTTTGCTGTCGTCCAGCATTCTGTTTTTGTTTACTTTGTAGCCAGTTCAGTTTTAGTTTCGTTCTGCATAGCCTTCCCTAAGCTTCAATGCCTTTTCTTAGGAACACTCAACTTTTGTTTATTTCTGGTTTAAGCATTAGACACAATTTTACCGCACGCTGCCTCCCGCTGTTTCCGACATCTACAAAGCATTTAGCTACCTGCTGCCACCTACTGATATGGAAGAGTATTACACGGTTACTCTGCCGAGCTCTAGACAGCACCGACACTCAACAACAACACATAATTTGCAGACTATAATTACTGGTTTGCAAAAAATATTTTTAACCCAAATAGGTGAAATTAGGTAACCTCCCACGGCACACCAGACTGTATCTCATGGCACAGTGGTTGAAAAACACTGGAATAGATATCAAGAGGCACTGCACTTTTTTCTTTCCTATTTTTCACAATCCTAATGTAAGACAAGCACAC
This sequence comes from Nerophis lumbriciformis, assembly GCF_033978685.3. Taxonomy (NCBI): domain Eukaryota; kingdom Metazoa; phylum Chordata; class Actinopteri; order Syngnathiformes; family Syngnathidae; genus Nerophis; species Nerophis lumbriciformis. The sequence continues at coordinate 12,043,842 of NC_084574.2, forward strand.
TTATTTTTTAATGTAATCTAAATTGTAAAAAGTCAGCCAACCAATGGAGCCAAAGGGAGTCTAACCATTCCGCCTCTTGCTTGGATTTACATGGCGTCTCGTCCGGCCCATTAAACATGCATGGCGGTCAAGCAAACGCCATTTAGCCTTCCTCGAAGAAATATGCCCCGTGCTTGCATTGTATTCGGAAGTACAAAATGCCAAAAGGATAAATGTTTCTTTAGAGTTCCTCGAGAGGTAATCGCGAAGGGCGAAAGAGTGCCTAGATTTTACGAAAGACCACGAGAAAAGTAGCGTGCCTTCCAGTCCAAGGAAGCAGAGTTGAACACACTTCGTTAAAGGTTTGCTATATTTAACATTTAATAGTTCCCATTTAAGTATTTTATCTTGTTTCTAAGTTCTTAACACATTTTTTCGTGAACCACCTACTTAGCGAGTCTAAATAATAGAAAGCAAATGTGAGCAAAAACCAAAAAGAGATTAGCTTTTACCAAAGGCAACAATCATATGAAGCTGTCAGCTCATACACAACGTAGACATCTATAGTTATATTTTGATAAAGACGGGGAAAAACGTGTACTCGTAAACGAGTAGATGCCAAGTTAAATCATTAAATGGGAACATTATCACCAGACCTATGTAAGCGTCAATATATACCTTGATGTTGCAGAAAAAAAGACCTTTTTTTTTTTTTAACCGATTTCCGAACTCTAAATGGGTGAATTTTGGCGAATTAAACGCCTTTCTATTATTCGCTCTGAGCGATGACGTCACAACGTGACGTCACATCGGGAAGCAATCCGCCATTTTCTCAAACACCGAGTCAAATCAGCTCTGTTATTTTCCGTTTTTTCGACTGTTTTCCGTACCTTGGAGACATCATGCCTCGTCGGTGTGTTGTCGGAGGGCGTAACAACACGAACAGGGACGGATTCAAGTTGCACCAGTGACCCAAAGATGCAAAAGTGGCAAGAAATTGGACGAAATTTGTTCAAAATACGAGGATGTGGGGAAAGCCGACGAAAATGGTCAGTCGTTTGTTCCGCACACTTTACCGACAAAAGCTATGCTACGACAGAGATGGCAAGAATGTGTGGATATCCTCAAAGCAGATGCATTTCCAACGATAAAGTCAAAGAAATCTGCCGCCAGACCGACCCCCATTGAATCTGCCGGAGTGTGTGAGCAATTCAGGGACAAAGGACCTTGGTAGCACGGCAAGCAATGGCGGCAGTTTGTTCCCGCAGACGAGCGAGCTAAACCCCCTGGATGTCTTGGCTCACACTGCTTCTACCGTCCCTTATGCCACCGAAAATGATCAAGAGAAGAATATCGACCCTTGCTTCCCTGGCCTGCTGACATCAACTCCAAAACTGGACAGATCAGCTTTCAGGAAAAGAGAGCGGATGAGGGTATGTCTACAGAATATATTAATTGATGAAAACTTTATTCATTACTCGCGGTTTTACGTAAATTATTATACATAAACTGTGCTTACCAATAATTTAGCTTAAAAACATTAAAACACTTAAAAACAAACACATATCAATCGTTGGTTAGAAGGCGATCGCCGAATTCGTCCTCGCTTTCTCCCGTTTCGCTTGTCGGTTTCGCTTGCATACGGTTCATACCGATATGGCTCAATAGCTTCAGTTTCTTCTTCAATTTTGTTTTCGCTACCTGCCTCCACACTACAACCATCCGTTTCAATACATTCGTAATCTGTTGAATCGCTTAAGCCGCTGAAATCAGAGTCTGAATCCGAGCTAATGTCGCTATAGCTTGCTGTTCTATGCGCCATGTTTGTTTGAGTTGGCTTCACTATGTGACGTCACAGGAAAATGGACGGGTGTATATAACGATGGTTAAAATCAGGCACTTTGAAGCTTTTTTTTTTTAGGGATATTGCGGGATGGGTAAAATTTTGAAAAAAACTTCGAAAAATAAAATAAGCCACTGGGAACTGATTTTTAATGGTTTTAACCCTTCTGAAATTGTGATAATGTTCCCCTTTAAGAAACTCTCAAAAGTTACTCTACCTTCACTTCTTAATCACACACAAATCATGACATGTTTAACCTTTGTCACAATCAGATTGTATGATCTAGCGTACATAAGAGACTTGCAGCCTTTCCCACAGTCATTAAATCCCACACCTAAACAAGCACGACGGTTAGCACAGCGATGGAACCCATCACTTTGCACTTTCATTACCTATGACGGCGCCTCCTGTTCTGTGCACATTTAATCAACTCGGCAGCGGTGCACAGCGCGTTGGGCTGCTCTCTCTGGATACGATTATTCTTAGGCCCGCAAGTCAATAGGGGGACGCCCAGTGTAATTAGTGAGAGCGGACATGACGGAAAGATTGAGTAGCGAGAAAGGGCACAGCAACAAGACTTGGAAAAGACACCCCTTCAGGGATAAATGTAGTGGGAAAGTTATTGGTGTAAGCTCATCGGTAAACTGAGCATGATGACATCAACCAAACTGAATATCCATGCTCAGTTTACAGACAGGCAATAGAGGCGCTGAAGCCCGGTGAGCTACTGATCTTGACAAGAAGGTTGTAATAGTGTATTGTGACGAGGACACTGCTGCTGGATTTATCACAAGAGTGGAGATGGGTACCTTTTACATTTGAACTGATATGGTACCCATTGCCAGTTCCTGGAAATATGTACCAGTCCTCAACGGTACCAATTTCCGGTACTTTTGTGTGTGTTAATGTGGTAATAAAGACTTCTGAGTCTCTCTAGTGAAAGTATGCATTTATTTCAATTTGTCCTAGGTGTGTTGCCGTAGCACTGTATGTACCGTATTTTTCGGAGTATAAGTCGCACCGGAGTATAAGTCGCACCTGCCGAAAATGCATAATAAAGGAAAAAAACATAAAACGCACTGGAGCCCGGCCAAACTATGAAAAAAACTGACTTACAGTCCGAAAAATACGGTAGTCTTTGTCATTGAGTTGAATGTGCCAGTCTTGTCTTTTGTTGAGCCCTACAAAGTGTTAGCCAATAAGTATTTATTAATCCAGTGTTTGATGATTGCAATGTATATCTTAGTTGTAGTATTGATTACCAAAAGTGTTTAAATCGCCAATGCGAAGTAGCAGCACATACAGTACAGGCCAAAAGTTTGGACACACCTCCTCATTCATTGTGTTTTCTTTATTTTCATGACTATTTACATTGTAGATTGTCACAGAAGGCATCAAAACTATGAATGAACACATGTGGAGTTATGTACTTACCAAAAAAAAAAAAAGGTTAACTGAAAACATTTCATATATTCTAGTTTCTTCAAAATAGCCACCCTTTGCTCTGACTACTGCTTTGCACACTCTTGGGATTCTCTCGATGAGCTTCAAGCACACCATTTCAGGTGACTACCTCTTGAAGCTCATCGAAAGAATGCCAAAAGTGGGCAAAGCAGTAATCAGAGCAAAGGGTGGCTATTTTGAAGAAACTCGAATACAAAAACATGTTTTTTGTTATTTCACTTTTTTTTTTTTACATAACTCCACATGTGTTCATTCATAGTTTTGATGCCTTCAGTGACAATCCACAATGTAAATAGTCATGAAAATAAAGAAAACGCATTGAATGAGAAGGTGTGTCCAAACTTTTGGCCTGTACTGTATATGGCATAATCAATGTAAATTAGAAATGAGCGACAAAGCATTTTAGAGCCTTCTATCTGTCATGCTTGCTTTGTTGGCAAATTGCAACATTACCAAGTGGCACTCCGCTACGAATACGCCTGATTGTGAGGTTAAAATTAAAATTAAAAAATTGCCAAATTGAGGATATTTTTAGCATTATTCAACATACCCGGTAATAGAAAAAAAATTAATGATACCAAGTACAGGAGTGTATCTAGTAGATACTATGATTACATCAATATTTTTTAGCATCACAAAATCTTTCGTTTTTAAAAAATGTATATTATGTTTATTAACTCAGGAAATATGTCCCTGGACACATGAGGACTTTAAATATGACCAATGTATGATCCTGTAACGACTTGGTATCACATTGATACCTAAATTTGTGGTATCATCCAAAACTAATGTAAAGCATCCAAACAGAAGAATAAGTGATTATTACATTTTAACAGATGTGTAGATAGAACATGTTAAAAGAGAAAGTAAGCAGATATTAACAGTAAATGAACAAGTAGATTAATAATTCATTTTCTACCACTTGTCCTTAATAATGTTGACAAAATAATAGAATGGAAAATGACACAATATGTTACTTCATATGTCAACAGCTAAATTAGGAACCTTTGTTTGCTTACTTACTATTAAAAGACAAGTTGTCTTGCATGTTCACTATTTTATTTAAAGACAAACTTGCAATAAGAAACATGTTTAATGTACCCTAAGATTTTTTGTTAAAATAAAGCCAATAATGCAATATTTTGTGATCCCCTTTATTTAGAAAGGTATCAAAATGCATTTTGGTACCGGTACCAAAATAATGGTATCGAGACAACACAAGTAGGTACCAATAAAATTCCCTACCCATTCAACATACCATCATAGTGTGCGTAAAGGAGATAGCACATACAGTATGTCTGCCTGCCTTTTCACACACTCATTACCTCGTCAATCATTTTCACAGTTAAACCCATCATTTCATTGACTGTACCCCATTAAGGATTCACACCGTGCGCTTTCCATGCAATTAATTCACGACCACGTTTACTGGAAAAGATGGATGTGCAAGACCTTCCTTCAGGAGAAATGCGAACAGCGTATAAATCCTAACGACCCGTAACTAATAGCACACAGGGTTCAAATTGTGATACAACAATGGAATAACTGTCCTTCAGCAGTTTAAACATGTTGTACATCTAAGGCATGTTGTTGCGCAGAAATGAACTCAAAAGCACGAGCACATTTGTGAAGGTCAACATTGATCTGAAATGTGCATCAATCTGTCAACTGTTCCACTAAAAAGAAAATAGAAAGTCAAAAACTCCCTGACACTATTGAGATGATTACATTTTAATTGGAGTCTTACTAGAGGGGCAAACAAAGAAGACGCTTTGGAAGGAAGTTGGCGCTGCTGCGGGTTCCATAATTATCAATGTGGGGATGAACGTTAAGCAAAAACTATTATAGACGACTATTCCAATATAAATGTATGAAGGAACTCGATTGAGTATTGGAGAAAAATGCAGGCAAAAAACTGAAAAGTGAGGTCAAATTGTACAGAATGCATTCAAGTAAGGGGTAATGTGAATGGGAGCACCGGTTGGTCAGAACAAAGCAATTGCATGCAGAGAGGATGGATGAAAGAATGCAAGGGGGCCCGGGGGATGAATGGAATGGAGAGACAAGAGATGAACTCTACATTGGAGGCAGTGCAGTCCTAACAAACTCACAAGGTGGTGCAAACTTGCAACAAAAGAAAACAAAAATAACTTCCTTGTGCAGGTCAACACTGTACATACTGTAATATTGTACATGGTCATTGGTATATATTGTATATATGTTATAGACATAATATATATCTGTATATATATTATTCTGTACACATATGTATATATATATATATGTTAGATTTTTTTATCGCTATATTAGTCTATTTATACCTGCATTGTCCTTTCCATCCTTACTTTCCATCATTGTAACTGATATATGTTATAGACATATACATACACATATATACATACACGTATATATATATACATATATATATATATATATATACATACATACACATATATATATAATATTCTGTACACATGTATATATTCGTATATACGTTAGATTTTTTTATCGCTATATTAGTCTATTCATACCTGCATTGTCCCTTCCATCATTGTAATAGATAGATAGATAGATATATACATACATACATACATACATACATATATACATACATATACATATAAAATATTCTGTACACATATGTATATATTCGTATATATGTTAGATTTTTTTATCGCTATATTAGTCTATTTATACCGGCATTGTGCTTTCCATCCCTACACTTTCCATCATTGTAACTGAGCTACTGTGTTGAACAATTTCCCTTGTGGATCATTAAAGTTTGTCTAAGTCTAACACAACGATTATAGCAAAAATCTAAACAATTAATTGAACATTCGACTAATGGCTGGGCGATATATGGAATATACTGGATATATCGCGGGTTTGTCTCTGTGCGATATAGAAAATGACTATGTTGTGATATTTGAGTATACGTCCTCACGCAGTTGCTTTTAGCTGCAGGCATTACACTACAGGCTTTTCTCACTTCTCTTATCTCTGCTTCTCAGAGACAAAACAAGCACACCTTTTTACATACGTCACATACTGTCGCAACGTCATACACCTTCGCGGCGCAGACAGGTAGCGACATGGTAAAGTTAGCTGTGATGCTAGCGGTGTGGTAACAAATGAAGGAAGAATTAATACTAGAGATGTCCGATAATATCGGCGGGCCGATATTATCGGCCGATAAATGCGTTAAAATGTAATATCGGAAATTATCGGTATCTTTTTTTATTTTTTTTATTTTTTTTTTATTAAATCAACATAAAAAACACAAGATACACTTACAATTAGTACACCAACCCAAAAAACCTCCCTACCCCATTTACACTCATTCACACAAAAGGGTTGTTTCTGTTATTAATATTCTGCTTCCTACATTATATATCAATATACATCAATACAGTCTGCAAGGGATACAGTCCGTAAGCACGCGTTGAAAAAATCCGGAGGCACACCACCAGCAGAAATCATTAAAAAACGAAACTCAGTTGACAGTAAAAAGTCGTTGTCGCAATTGTTGGATATGACTTTAAACCATAACCAACCATGCATCAATGTAGCTCTTGTCTCAAAGTAGGTGTACTGTCACATCACGCCCTGACTTATTTGGAGGTTTTTGCTGTTTTCCTGTGTGTAGTGTTTTAGTTCTTGTCTTGCGCTCCTATTTTGGTGGCTTTTTCTCCTTTTTTGGTATTTTCCTGTAGTGTAGCAGTTTCATGTCTTCCTTTGAGCGATATTTCCCGCATCTACTTTGTTTTAGCAATCAAGAATATTTCTGTTGCTTTCATCCTTCTTTATGGGGACATTGTTGATTGTCATGTCATGTACTGATGTACATTGTGGACGCCCTCTTTGCTCCACAGTAAGTCTTTGCTGTCATCCAGTATTCTGTTTTTGTTTACTTTGTAGCTAGTTCAGTTTTAGTTTCTTTCTGCATAGCCTTCCCTAAGCTTCAATGCCTTTTCTTAGGGGCACTCACCTTTTGTTTATTTTTGGTTTACGCATTAAGACACCTTTTTACCTGCACGCTGCCTGCCGCTGTTTCCGACATCTACAAAGCAATTAGCTACCTGCTGCCACCTACTGATATGGAAGAGTATTACACGGTTACGCTGCTGAGCTCTCGACAGCACTGACACTCAACAACACATTTGCAGACTATAATTACTGGTTTGCAAAAAATATTTTTAACCGAAATAGGTGAAATTAGATAATCTCCCACGGCACAGCAGACTGTATCTCACGGAACCGCGGCACAGTGGTTGAAAAACACTGCTCTAGGTACTCCCACTCGCTTCCCGAAACCCGGGAATGCACTTTACGATCGCACTCTGCAATGGCATATTTATTTTATTTAGCCCTTTGTCTTTTGTACATTTTACTTTATTATCAATGAATTATTTTTATATTTGCATTTCGAAATGAAAGTGCAAAAAAATGTTACAAGTAAATAATCGTGATTTCAATACAATGTGACCACACACCCAATATACTTTTAAAACAAAGTTCTGCTCAGACCCATTTGTTTCAAACTACTGCCATCGGTCTTGAGCCTCCCATCACATTACCTCTTCAAAAAAGGTGTCCTTTTGCTTTCTTGTCTTCTACCCCAATTTTCCGTTCACCTCCTCGCCACACTTAAAAGCTCTTAAACGTTCAGTTAGTCTCCTTTATAGTTTTGCTTTGCCGGTGTCACTGTGACCTCAGTCAAAAAGCACATTCAAAGACAAACTTTCAGACACAGAGCAGGTCTTTGTGTCTCTACTGCATCTCTCCAGGTCACTCGGTGCACTCGTGCGAGCGACAGGGAGACAATTTGAAGTGGCTTTTGGGGGGCGGGGGGGATAACATACCGTCAAAATGGTCTATAGCGACCACTCAAGTGAAAAAGCAAAGTGGCCACTATATGCAGGTTGGAAGCCATTTGGAATTTGCAGCGATCTTGATTTGTGTGTTATATAGCGTGTGATATTGGGTAATAGAAAAAGCAATGATGCATTTGTTTGCTTTGCTTTTAATAATGAACAGTTAAGCACAAGAAATTGAGTGCAGACCTCATCTCCCAATAGTAAAGAATCCTTAAAGGGGAACATTATCACAATTTCAGAATGGTTAAAACCATTAACCAGTTCCCAGTGGCTTATTATATTTTTCGAAAACATTTTTCAAAATTTTACCTATCACGCAATATCCCTAAAAAAAGCTTCAAAGTGCCTGATTTTAACCACCTGTCCATTTTCCTGTGACGTCACATAGTGAAGCCAACACAAACAAACATGGCGGAAAGAACAGCAAGCTATAGCGACATTAGCTCGGATTCAGACTCGGATTTCAGCGGCTTAAGCGATTCAACAGATTACGAATGTATTGAAACTGATGGTTGTAGTGTGGAGGCAGGTAGCGAAAACGAAATTGAAGAAGAAACTGAAGCTATTGAGCCATATCGGTTTGAACCGTATGCAAGCGAAACCAACGAAAATGACACGGGAGAAAGCGAGGACGAATTTGGCGATCGCCTTCTAACCAACGATTGGTATGTGTTTGTTTGGCATTAAAGGAAACTAACAAATATGAACTAGGTTTACAGCATATGAAATACATTTGGCAACATGCACTTTGAGAGTGCAGACAGCCCAATTTTCATCAATTAATATATTCTGGAGACATACCCTCATCCGCGCTCTTTTCCTGAAAGCTGATCTGTCCAGTTTTGGAGTTGATGTCAGCAGGCCAGGGAAGCTAGGGTGGGTTTAGCTCGCTCATCTGCGGGAAAAACTGCCGCCATTGCTTGCCGTGCTACCGAGGTCCTTTGTCCCTGAATTGCTCACACACTCCGGCAGATTTCTTTGACTTTATCGTTGGAAATGTCGCAGGATATCCACACATTCTTGCCATCTCTGTCATAGCATAGCTTTCGTCGGTAAAGTGTGCGGAACAAACGTCCAATTTCTTGCCACTTTCACATCTTTGGGCCACTGGTGCAACTTGAATCCGTCCCTGTTCGTGTTGTTACACCCTCCGACAACACACTGACGAGGCATGATGTCTCTAAGGTACGGAAAACAGTCGAAAACATGGAAAATAACAGAGCTGATTTGACTCGGTGTTTGAGAAAATGGCGGATTGCTTCCCGATGTGACGCCACGTTGTGACGTCATCGCTCCGAGAGCGAATATTAGAAAGGCGTTTAATTCGCCAAAATTCACCCATCTAGAGTTCGGAAATCGGTAAAAAAAAAAAAAAAGGTCTTTTTTCTGCAACATCAAGGTATATATTGACGCTTACATAGGTCTGGTGATAATGTTCCCCTTTAAAAAAAAATCCTGAATCAGGCGGTGATCCGATCACCCCCAAAGTTTAATCACTTTTTCCATATTCCATTTCTGACATTTCCTGAAAGTCCACCTATAACTGAGTTATGTTGATAATGCCTTTCCCATTAGGCTTTAGGACCTCGTCAGTCAGTTGGGAAAATAGTCGTGATGGGCATTTTGGTCTCCCAATATGATGTACATCTCGATTCACGAACGATACAATATTTTCAAGATGTATAAATTGGCGATTAGGTTCGATCAAGATACATCACGAGTCCACACGGATTCCATGTCACCATTCAAATTAGGTTTAAGATTAGTTTTGCATCCAATGTATTTGACCAAAGCGTGGCACATATTGCGAATAGCGTTAGTTTTATCAAGATACTTTTTTCGTTTTTAAAACCCATAACGTTGCCAACCTTGGATTGTAAGTGTATTGGTCGGTCATGCTTTTCCTTGCTATTGTTGCATCGACTAAAATAAAAAAAAGGTATAAATCAAAATGTTTTATTTTAACGTTTATACATCAACATTTAATTTGATACGAGGTAAAATCCGACCTGTCCAGGGTGTACCCTGCCTTCCGCCCGAGTGCAGGTGGCAAAGGCTCCAGACCTCATGACCGATAAGGTAGAAAATGGATAAGTGGATGATGAATTTCCCCCCTCTAATTTTTCTTCGACACAAACCGGTTAATCTTCTCATCCCTAGAAAATTTTTGTGCATGTTTGTATACACCAGTGACCAAAATTTCATTTGTTGCGTAAACACAGACTCAAATCATGTGGGTGAATGGCTTGGGAGGGTCTTAGTGGGTAAACCTAACTCAAATGAAAAGGTCAGATTGAGTGAATGGGGCTTTGATGGAAATGCCCACTGGGATTCTGTGTGTTTGTTCTATTTATATCTAGACTGACCGACTGGAAAGTGATGAGGGACAGTCAATTTCCTCATTTTCACCGCTTAGTCCCGTCCCTACTTTTTGTCATTTTGCAGTTTAAGATAGTTATACACAATGTGTATGTTTTAAATTTTTTGGGTTACATTAAGAAACATTGTCAGAAATCCAATGGGGATCAAAGTTTACGTCTGTGGACACTAGGGATGTCCCGATCCGATATTTGGATCGGATCGGCTGCCGATATTTGCCAAAAATTGCGTATCGGCAAGGCATGGGAAAATGCCGATCCAGATTAAAAAAAAACTCTGGTCCGTGTTTTCCAACGCACCTATTTAAATAATACATTCCACTTTTCTGCTGCTCCGTAATTTCCGTTCCGCATTTTCCAGCACACCTTCAACACATCCACAATTCTCACGCAGTTGCTTTTTTAGCTGCTGGCATTACACGACAGGCTCTTCTCACTCTTTCCTGTGTCTCCCTCTCACAGACAGCGAGCGCACCTTCTTACACACGTCACATACTGTCACGTCATACGTCACATACGTATACGTCCTCTCCCAGCACAGAGCGAGGTAGCGGCATGGCTAACGTTAGCTGTGATGCTAGCGCAGCCGCTAAGGTGCGCGCCTGCTCAAGCCTGCTCAAGCGTCCTCTGCGCACGGCAAATCTATGCCACGCAAAAAATCAAATAAAAAATAAGCGCATAACAATTTTCGACACAGACACGACAGAGACAACAGTTTTCGTCATCATTGTTCAAATATTGTGACGTCTGTCGAGACGCTTATCTCCATTCGGTGCCACACGTCCACACCATCAAAATGCCAAGGCAAAAATTTCAACATCAACACCGTATGAAAAAATTAGTGATTTTTTTAGTTGTGATTTCCTTCTCTGCATGAAAGTTTAAAAGTAGCATATATTAATGAAGTATGAAGAAGAATGTTTTAATGTAGACATGCAAGCCTTGAAAGAACATTTTGAAAATCAAGACTACATTTCCTGCAAATGGGTGCATTTCTACCCTATATTTTAACTTTAGATTTATTCTCATATCAAACTCTTTTGGCTGTCTTTTTGACACTTACATCAGGCGCCACCCTCCACACCCTGGATTATAAATAATGTAAATAATTCAATGTGATTATCTTGTGTGATGACTGTATTATGATAGTATATATCTGATAGTATATATCTGTATCATGAATCAATTTAAGTGGACCCCGACTTAAACAAGTTGAAAAACTTATTCGGGTGTTACCATTTAGTGGTCAATTGTACGGAATATGTACTGTACAACCTACTAATAAAAGTCTCAATCAATCAATCAAAACACATAGAATCATCATACTGCTGTGATTATATGCATCAAGTGTTCATTCAAGGCTAAGGCAAAATATCGAGATATATATTGTGTATCGCAATATGGCCTTAAAATATCGCAATATTAAAAAAAGGCCATATCGCCCAGCCTTTGTTTCAATGATGCCATTTCTGTGTCATGTATAATTTTGTCTATTTTGTGTTTATCCTTGAATAAACAGGTCAGTTTCTTGTTACCAACCATTGTGTATTATTCAAACTCCCCTAATTCAGCTGGCTAGTTATCAAGAGTACTAAAACCCTTTTCAACATGATTCTGACAACTAAGGAGGCTAAATAACTTTAAACTTTAATACATGCTCGGATAGGCCAGTATCGGTATCGGTCGGTATCGGATCGGAAATGCAAAAACAATATCAGTATCGGATCGGAAGTGCAAAAACCTGGATCGGGACATCCCTAGTGGACACGCACTGAAATTTGAAACCGGGGACCTGTGATGATTTGAATCTACATTTAACTAGGGGTGTAACGGTACGTGTATTTGTATTGAACCGTTTCGGTACGGGGGTTTCGGTTCGGAGGTATACCGATCGAGTTTCCACACGGACATATTAAGTAGCGTACCGCACGTTGTGTAAACAATGCACACCGAGACACAACACACGTCATGCTAGCAGCGACCGGACTACAACAACATGTAAAAGCCAGAGCTGGAAGACCCTCCTGCCTTGTTAAGAACTCCCGTTTGGGAACATTTTGGCTGCGCGATACAACAATGGAGGACGGAGGTCTGCAGACATTGTTCAGCAGCTGCTTCTGACAACACGTCAAACTCTTAAGGCACCTTATAATCCGGTGCGCCTTTTGTATGAAAAGGGACCTAAATAGACCCGCTCATCGACAGTGCGTTTTTTAATCCGGTGCGCCCTATGGTCCGAAAAATATGGTACCTCAAGTCTTGAGGGAGCATAGTCCAACATTTAAATCTATTTGCCTACATCTATGAAGTTAGTCAAAAACAATAGCGGTTTGTGTCATGTTTGCTCTATAACCAACCAAGTCCAAAATAAATTGTTTGGTACTCAGTCAAGTCCAAAATAACTTGGTGTGTGAATTCAAAAATCCCCCACACAGTTATGTGACTTTCACAGCCTCCAGAAAATCTGTTAAGGCAACTGTTGCTTCCAACTTCCAAAGCAGACATTTTTTATAGTGTGCACTGCACATTCATGAAGAGCATTTGACCAAAAATGTCATTAATTATCCTGATAGTTTAGAGCAGTGGTTCTCAAATGGGGGTACGCATACCCCTGGGGGTACTTGAAGGTATGCCAAGAGGTACGTGAGATTTATTTTAAATATTCTAAAAATAGCAACAATTCAAAAATCCTTTAAATAAAAACCTATCTTTTTTTCCAAATAGTTCAAGAAAGACCACTACAAATGAGCAATATTTTTGCACTGTTATACAATTTAATGAATCAGACACTGATGACATAGTGCTGTATTTTACTTCTTTATCTCTTTTTTTCCAACCAAAAATGCTTTGCTCTGATTAGGGGGTACTTGAATTTAAAAAAAATCACTGATAAAAGGTTGAGAACCACTGGTTTAGAGTATTCTTATTGGTTATTTAACATTTCAGCATTATTTCGATTGAGGACTTTTTTGGAAAGTTTGTTTAAAGGGGAACATTATCACCAGACCTATGTAAGCGTCAATATATACCTTGATGTTGCAGAAAAAAAAGACCTTTTTTTTTTTAACCGATTTCCGAACTCTAAATGGGTGAATTTTGGCGAATTAGACGCCTTTCTATTATTCGCTCTCGGAGCGATGACGTCACAACGTGACGTCACATCGGGAAGCAATCCGCCATTTTCTCAAACACATTACAAACACCGAGTCAAATCAGCTCTGTTATTTTCCGTTTTTTCGACTGTTTTCCGTACCTTGGAGACGTCATGCCTCGTCGGTGTGTTGTCGGAGGGTGTAACAACACGAACAGGGACGGATTCAAGTTGCACCAGTGGCCCAAAGATGCAAAAGTGGCAAGAAATTGGACGTTTGTTCCGCACACTTAACCGACGAAAGCTATGCTACGACAGAGATGGCAAGAATGTGTGGATATCCTGCGACACTCAAAGCAGATGCATTTCCAACGATAAAGTCAAAGAAATCTGCCGCCAGACCCCCAGGAAAAGAGTGCGGATGAGGGTATGTCTACAGAATATATTAATTAACTGGGCTGTTTGGACTCTCAAAGTGCATGTTGTTGCCAAATGTATTTCATATGCTGTAAACCTAGTTCATAGTTGTTAGTTTCCTTTAATGCCAAACAAACACATACCAATCGTTGGTTAGAAGGCGATCGCCGAATTCGTCCTCGCTTTCTCCCGTGTCGCTGGCTGTCGTGTCGTTTGTCGGTTTCGCTTGCATACGGTTCAAACCGATATGGCTCAATAGCTTCAGTTTCTTCTTCAATTTCGTTTTCGCTACCTGCCTCCACACTACAACCATCCGTTTCAATACATGCGTAATCTGTTGAACCGCTTAAGCCGCTGAAATCCGAGTCTGAATCCGAGCTAATGTCGCTATAAACTTGCTGTTCTATCCGCCATGTTTGTTTGTATCGGCATCACTATGTGACGTCACAGGAAAATGGACGGGTGTTTATAACGATGGTTAAAATCAGGCACTTTGAAGCTTTTTTTAGGGATATTGCGTGATGGGTAAAATTTTGAAAAAAACTTTGAAAAATAAAATAAGCCACTGGGAACTGATTTTTAATGGTTTTAACCCTTCTGAAATTGTGATAATGTTCCCCTTTAAATGCAACATTTATGTAAAACAGGAGCAAAAAATATTACTAATGAGAAAATATTGATTGGTCCTGCTCATGTTTTAAATATGCAAACAAACCACATGGATCTATTTGTGGTGGTGCTAATGTTGCTCAGTGTGTGGTACATTGTTATTATATGCATGGCGGGTACTTGTAGATAGGACAGCAGTTTACGTTGCAATTTATGCTGAAATTACCAATGTATATTTCTTAATCTTAAAGCCTGTGCGTATTCATTCGGACACAATGTCAAAAGGAATTGGGAGTGTTGCCATGGCAATCAAGACAGAAGAGTTAATCATGCTATTTCTGTCTGACACATTCGGGCATGCAGCCAAGTGATTTCAATAAATATTTGTCCTCAACGGACATTAGGCT
This sequence comes from Nerophis lumbriciformis, assembly GCF_033978685.3. Classification (NCBI taxonomy): domain Eukaryota; kingdom Metazoa; phylum Chordata; class Actinopteri; order Syngnathiformes; family Syngnathidae; genus Nerophis; species Nerophis lumbriciformis. The sequence continues at coordinate 12,058,907 of NC_084574.2, forward strand.
CAGGTGTGTGTATTTAAATAACACAATTGGCTATACTATACGTTCGCATAAGAGCACCACTGTCTGGCCCTGGGTGACGTTCTAAAGTGTCTACTGTATGAGTAACTTGCCAAAGTGACTCGTTTATTAAAAAGATTGGTTGTGTTTAGATACATCAGATCATGCAATTAAAAAGTTCATCACCCTGCATTCACAATTGTTCCAGTTGAACACATTGTCATATTAAACTCACAAGTTATAAATATCTGTTGAAAATAAAAAAACAAAAAAAATAGTACAGTGTATTCTACTAACAGGCTGACTGATGTATAAATAGCTAGAGGCTAGAGTGAAGGTTGAGAATGATGTAAAAATATGCTAAGGACAAGTCGTGATGCTTTACTGAAACTCGGAACAAAGCCAACTACATTTTGTGGAGCTAAATGTTTAAATCATTTAAAGAGACTGTTCGCAACTTCCCTAAAGTTACATTTTTTTTAAACCAAAATATACTATATAACGAACAACGGCTATCTTATGTTGCATTAGTAGTTTAACAGAACATACATATAGTATGTTGTTCACAATTACCTATTAAATTCAAAATTACCGTATTTTTCGGACTATAAGTCGCAGTTTTTTTTTTTCATAGTTTGGCCGACTTATACTCAGGAGCGACTTATGTGTGAAATGATTAACATATTAGCGTAAAAAATCAAATAATGTTATTTATCTCATTCACGTAAGAGACTAGACGTATAAGATTTCATGGGATTTAGCGATTAGGAGTGACAGATTGTTTGGTAAACGTATAGCATGTTCTATATGTTATAGTTATTTGAATGACTCTTACCATAATATGTTACGTTAACATACCAGGCACCTTCTCAGTTGGTTATTTATGCGTCATATAACTTACACTTATTCAGCCTGTTCACTATTCTTTATTTATTTTAAATTGCCTTTCAAATGTCTATTCTTGGTGTTGGCTTTTATCAAATACATTTCCCCAAAAAATGTGACTTATGTTTTTTTCCTTCTTTATTATGCATTTTCGGCAGGTGCGACTTATACTCCGGTGCGACTTATACTCCGAAAAAGACGGTAGTCTGGTG